>NC_036840.1:34126576-34163456 GCF_002910315.2 Salvelinus sp. IW2-2015
TCAATGTTCTACACTAGATAATAGAAGGAGATCAATGTTCTACACTAGATAATAGAAGGAGACAAATCCTCATTTCACGTTAAGCTGACACACAGACTGTAGCAATAGAGGATGCCTTGGAAAACAACAACAACAGTAACATCCATTACCAGGGCCAACATCCATGCCATACTAAACCTTAGTCAACGTTCTACCTCTAATCTCTTGGAAAGGGTCCCTCTTTCATTGATAACACTATTTATTTACCTTCAAAGTTGCATTACGGTCTCTTTGTCAGGTCTTTTTAGGTGATTCATCTTTGGTTCAAAGTACCTTTTTGCTTGTTTACAGATAGGGATTCAGAGTTGCAGCACATTCTCTTCCTTTGAGACTACTCTTTGTCAGGTTCAACTGGGTTCATATTTCAAATGGTTCAAATGGGTTCATATCTCAAATGGTTCAACTGGGTTCATATCTCAAATGGTTCAACTGGGTTCATATCTCAAATGGTTCAAATGGGTTCATATCTCAAATGGTTCAAATGGGTTCATATCTCAAATGGTTCAAATGGGTTCATATCTCAAATGGTTCAACTGGGTTCATATCTCAAATGGTTCAAATGGGTTCATATCTCAAATGGTTCAAATGGGTTTGGTCTACACTTGGCCTAAGGTTCCCCTTAAGACTTCATAATATTTTGCCGGTAGGTAATTCTTTAAAAAAATCTCCTCTCTGTGTTATTGCTACCTCCACCCACCTGCTTGACCCCTCTGGCTCTACAGGAAGACACAGGTGAGTAGCTCTGTTACCTCATCACCTCTCTACCTCTACAGGAAGACCTCTGTTACCTCATCACCTCTCCACCTCTACAGGAAGACACAGGTGGGCCGCTCTGTTACCTCATCACCTCTCCACCTCTACAGGAAGACACATGTGGATGGCTCTGTTACCTCATCACCTCTCTACCTCTACCACACACACTCTCCACAGCCATTCTGACTCACCCTCTCTCTCCCCCCCTCCCTCCATATCTCTCACCTCCCTCCCTCAATTCTCTCGGGACTGGCTTCCCCCGCACGCTGTCACAGCAGTAACCAGCTAGCGGTACATTGTGATGCAAGTAATGCGACAGTTCCCCTGCAGGTGGATTCATTGCTGTGACTGCAGACGAGGAAGACATGAGCTCCATTTAATAAGGCATTTTAAGTGGGATTCTGTTTTAGGTTTAAGGAACTTACTCAGTAGGGCGTGCACACTTGGCCCAGCGTTGTCCGAGTTTAGGGTTTTGGCCGGGCTAGGCCGTCATTGTAACTAAGAATTTGTTCTTAAACTGACTTGTCTAGTTAAGTAAAGGGAATTAAAATAGCATTTTTTAATGATGGTTGTTCTTATTTGCTTCTTTGAAGTTTGTAAACAGATTAATGAGGTGGTAAACAGTATTAATTAAGTTTGTAAACAGTAATGTATTTAAGTTCCGGGTAAAAACTGAGTAATTAATAACAGCTTGTAAATCAGTAGTAATTAAGTGTGTAAACGCGCAGTAATTAAAGCTGTAAACCCCGTCATCTCGATTTAAGTGAGGGTGTAAACAGTATATGTAGTTGTAAACAGCATTTAATATAGATTGTAAACAGTATTAATCTGTCAATTCTAAACCAGTCCTTAGTGAAGTTCCTAAAAACTGTATTAGTTTGTAAAAACCCAGAGCGGATTTTACAGTATCTTGTACACCAGCGACCTCTAATTAAGTATGATAACACAGTAGTATACGGGTAAACAGGAGTATTAAATTGGAAAGGAATAAGTGCCAACCTTCGATTAATTCAAGATTCGTAAACCATATTATAATGTTGGTATGTAAATCCGTATTAATGTGGTTATAATCAGTAAATTAATGGTAGTTGTTTAGCGAGATTAATGCTAGTTGTAACAGTATTAAGTTTTAAACTGGTAGTAACAGAATCTAGTGCCCTTAAAGTATTAATTAAGAGTGTACCAGTATAATAAAGTTGTAAACATTAATGTAGTTCTAAACAGTATAAAGCACTTGTTAACAGATTATTAAGTTGTAGAGTATATAAACCGACGTGAGTTAACAGTTTAATTAAGGTTGTAAACTGTATTATAAAAGTTGTAAAGATGTATTTAACAGCTGCAACAGTATTAATTAAGTGTCGTAAAACAGTATTAATTAGTTGTAAACGTATTACATGTAGTAAAGCTATGTGTAGGTGTAAACAGTATGCAATTAAGTGTAAAACAGTAATTAACATTAAGTTGTAACCGTATTAAATGTGCCTAACAGTAGTATTAAAAGTGTAACAATAATAAGTTTGACCTAGTAATGTATCAAACAAGTATTAATTTGTAGTTGTATAACAGTATTAGTTGAAAGTTGGTAAACGAAATAAGTTACAAGATAATTAGCTTGGGTTAAACATATTAATGTAGTTCTAAACAGTATAATGGATATGACAGTATATTAGTCGTAAACAGTTAGATTAAGTTGTAAACCAGTTCATTAATTGAGCGTTGGTAAACCAAGGTATTAATGAGTTCCCGTAAAACAAGATATTAAAAATATACAGTTGTAAACAGTATTAATGTAGTTGTAAACAGTATTCAATTAAGTGTTGTAAACAACAGTATTAATAAGTTGGTAAAAATAGTATTAATGTGAGTTGTAAAGCAGGTACTTAATGTGAGTTGTAACAGTCCATAAATTCAGTTGTAGAGACAGCAGCAACTTAATTAAAGTTGTACAACCAGGACTCCTCAATTGTCATTTCTAAACAAGGATATTAGGTTTGGAGGTTCTAAATCGTGATTAAGAAATGTAAACAGCATTTCATGTATTTGTACACAGCAATTAATAAGTTTGTTAAACGAGTAGTTGTAGACCCGAGATATTAATAAAGTGTGACCATTTAAATTAAGTTGTAAACCATATTAATGTGGTTATAAACAGTATTAATGTGGTTATAAACAGTATTAATGTGGTTATAAACAGTATTAATGTGGTTATAAACAGTATTCATGAAGTTGTATATTTACTCTATAGGAGGAAGAGGAGGAAGAGGAGGAGTAAACAGTGAAGAAGGAGAAACAAAACAGACAGGCTCCCAGTAGGCTCTATTAAACACAACAAGAGAACACCGAGGCCTCTTTAACAAGACTACTGTACATCATGGGGAATAGGAGACTGGTTACGGTGCACACAAATTGAAAATGAGTGTGTCTCAAAACACGTTGTTGAATCATGAGTGTGTGTGTGTGAGTGAATGAGTGTGTGTGTGTGTGTGTGTTATGCTGTGCACACAATACAGTATATTAACACTGATTTCTTAGACTGAGGCTTGAGTTTATTTCTAGATCTATTAAATGTACAGATCAACCTACCTATACAGCTTATCGTAAGAACMTCACAATATGTTTGTGTGTTGGACAAGAGGTCCTAAAGGAACCAAACATGCTCAATAATTGTTCTTACATAATATTGACACACTTCCAGGTTCCACACTGTYTACTTGTACTCCAAAGTATGCGGGAGTTGTGAGCCATCTTGGTCCCCATTATCATCATGCCTGTCTCATCAAGCAGGCCTCCCCAAAGAACAGAATTTGCCAAGCACCAATGATCAGAATAAATGAACRATGCACAACGCCCGTTGGTTCTGCAATAAGGCTAAGCTAGACATGTTTTGATATGTWTGTAAACCAACTAGCTACACACTGATTTGAGCGATGAGAAAATGATCATGGCTGGTTCTGTGCCTTTAACCGGCAGATTGCAGAGGATTGCGTCTCCCTCTGTCACACTCACAACGGTCGTCTATGATCSCTATAACCAAGGAGATGCAGTTGTGTTAAAAAGGACTTGTCATTTGACTTTAAATAATCACGGCCGTAACAGTATGGAATGACGACATTTCCGTTGGTTATAAATATTGTAGCTATAACAACCTTTGTTTAATGTGCGTATAGGCTTTGCTGAAAGAACCATCACTGAAAAAAATATATTAAGCTATATGAAAACATGTTGTTATGTTATTATAACATCYAAAATGTAATTAAATGTTATTATGGTGGAAAGTGATGGTCTGTTTATTAGAGTATCTTTAAACTTAATGASGTTAGTGTCTATTTTAATAGCCTATCCATTGTAATATGTTGTTCTTTGTTCAACGTTTCTCGGCTCCATAGCACAGCAGTCTATGAGGCAGGGAAGTACACAAGGGAACCCACTGCACAGACAATAAATACTACAATGTAAGACATCACCACGCACGCAAMCACACACGCACGGACAACAAAATAGGCTATCCTATCTCCTAGCATCGTGTCATGAATGTAACAAAATAAAAAAAAGCACACGACCGGCCAATTGTCACCCCACTTCAGCACCAAAAAACACATTGATGGCCAGTAATTGAACAGGTAGCCAAATTAATCAATAAATACCCGCTGATGTTTTCCGAAGTAGGTCCGTAAGATTTTTTATTCCCTTTTAGATTGTGTCAATCCCCGTGTGGCCTCAATATCGGGCGTCGTGCCGTTGTTAAAAGACCACCTGCTAAGGTAAATTGGATGGAACAACCATTGGACCGGACAGTCGGCATTGCCTCTCCGTTGTCATCGGGTACATTGGAGACTGCGAGATGCTCTTTCCCCCTGGAGACTAGTCGTGGTCCAGACACCCAGTTGTCACGCCCATCTCTCTCTAGCGCTGCTCTCCTTTGGTAAAAACTCAGTAGTCACACGAATCCACCATCGCCCACATTAATGCGTCTCTGCAGTTGGTCAGGATTCCGCGACTATTGCGTAAGGCCGTCTTCAGATTCGCACAACGTGCTGGCTCCAGCTATTTGCTGATTCCTGCGCGTGGTACTTGTACTGTACAGTAGGTAAACTACTGTAACAAGGCGCGCTTCAGGCAGGTACAGTAGCATTGGCAGTGTGTAGATTAGTCTGTGTGAAAGACAAGTTTATTTTTTCTTCCAGAAACCTCACTGCTCTATATTCTAGGGAGATATGATAAGTGGCTGTAAATTTGAAGAATGAGCAAGCTGTTGACTTGCTGAGAAACATATGCTACCTTTCCCCAAGGCAAAAAAGGTAATTTCCTGCTACTTATGGGTAAATATGTAAATTATATTAATAATAATGTATACTTTAAAAAAAAAGTAGGCCTAGAATAAAATTAAGAACATTTGCATGTAGAGTTATGATTTTCGTTAGCTTAATAAAACGTGAAAAAAATGAATAAAATGCTCTAATACAAACATTCCTTAATGTTTTTTTGTTAATTGACTGTCATTACGCTCCTATTATACAGTCCTAATAATCCACTGACATTCGAATGTGTCACGGGAAGGCGTGCGTCTGACGCCACATGATGACGTMAAATTACAGCGCCCAGGATATGTTATGTGAGCGAGCAAGAACTGACATTTTTCTCAGCTCGTGTTTATGAATATTTTTTCACGAATTAAGGTGGTCAAAGAATTATCACACCACGGCARAATATCTTTGTTCAAACACAACCATTGACTCTGTACCCTCGCCATGGTAGAGGATGACGATTTAACGCCAAATCTTATGTCAAACCAAATGTGGAGCAGCAATGGCGAGTTTGTCCCTCCTGACGGAATATGCTGGGTGTCTGTTCTGTCATGTTTGCTGCTTGCCTGCTCCTACGTTGGGAGCTTATACGTGTGGAGAAGTGATTTGCCAAGGTAAGCCTCGTATTTCTTTGCTTTCTTGATTCGTAGAAGATTCTAAAGACATACGGAAGTGGTAGTTGGRCAGCTTGTRGGCAGATAACAACCTAGRATGGCTTTCGTGCYGGGTAATTCCATGGTAACGGAATTACGCCGAATCTCCGTTGTTTCACTTAAATGTATGTCAAACCAAAAACATCGATTTCAAAGTTGAAKAAGCCATACTACGCTGAACAATTTACATAGTAATTTCAACAAAAAAGCCCAAAGGCCAGCAGATGGCGTTATTGAGTCGTTTACATATAATTAGTGGATTTTCTAAAGCATACTGGAAATTAAACTATTTTCTTTTAAATAATTCGTCATTTAGTTACAGTCTAAAGCACTTATCAGAGAGACCTGCCTCGATTCTGCTCTTTCTTCTGCTAACAAATGGGAAATGATTAAATTCAGAATTGCCATCACTACTGGTAAAATGCCTTCACTACTCGTAAAATGCTAGCTCAGAAAAGATTATCCAAGCAGATGGATATTATTGTTGATATTAACAGGCTGAGCAATAAACTTGATTTAAATGAAAATGAAAAAGCAGAGCTTGCTAAATGCCAATGTGATCTTGATGACATATATAACAATAAGGCACAGAGTGCGGGGTGGCAGGTAACCTAGTGGTTAGAGCGTTGGGCCAGTAACCGAAAGGTTGCTAGATCGAATCCCCGAGATGACAAGGTAAAGATATGTTGTTCTGCCCCTGAACAAGGCAGTTAACCCACTGTTCKTAGGCCATCATTGTAAATAAGAATTTGTTCTTAACTGACTTGCCTTGTTAAATAAAGTTTAAAAAAAGGGTGCCTTGATTTGTTCAAAGGCCAAATGGATTGAAAAAGGTGAACCCCCCCCAATTTATTTCTTTAATTTGGAGAAGAGTAGGCAGACTAGGAATAGTATTACATCCATTTATGTAAATGACACTATATCTGATTATCTTGAAGTGATTAATAAGAAAATACTCTTTCTACAGTTCACTACATCAATCTCATCTTTCAGAAGGCGACTTGGATTCATTTTTTGATTCAGTTAATAACTCTGGCCTATAGAAGAAAGGTTTAAGAAACTTGTGATTCTGATATAGATATTACGGAGTTGGACCAAGCCATTAAAAACATGCCTATAGGTAAATCTCTTGGKCCGGATGGTCTGACTCCTGAATTCTATTGACATTTTTGGCCTGATATTAGAGAGCTATTTTTTTCTGTCTACAAAGAGGGTATTGCTAATGCTATCTTACCTCCTTCTTTGAGACAGGGACTAATAGTTCTTATACCCAAACCAAAGAAGGACTCTGTTWACCTGGACAATTGGAGACCAATCACGTTGTTGGCAACTGACTATAAGTTACCCATGTCTATGTCAATAGGCTGAAAAAAGGCCTTAATTATATAATTAGTGAAACTCAATCAGCCTTCATTAAAGGAAGGAGTATCCATAACCATATACGATTGGTTTTAGATATTTTAGATTACTGCGAGTTCATAGAAGATGATGGCTTTATTTTGTTTTTAGATTTTTTTAAAGGCTTTTGTGACACTTTAGAACACAACTTTTTATTTAGAACTCTCTCTACTATTGGGTTTGGAGAATTTCTGTAAAGTGATGATGTATAATGATATTAGCATTTCGGTGGCTATGAGTAATGGCACATCCAATCGTTTCTCTATTGCTAGAGGATTTAGACAGGMTTGACCAATCTCCCCTCTTTTATTTATTTTAGCCACATATTTACTAGCTGTATTMCTTAACAAATCTGAGATTTTAAAAGGGATCTGTATTTTTGGCAAAGATATAAATATCAGTCAATTTGCAGATGATACTGCCCTTTTCCAAAAGGATAGAGCGGCTATTCCCTTGGCTATTGACAGCATCAAGAAATGTTCTATGGCCTCTGGGTTGACTCTCAACCTTAACAAATGTGATCTCATGCCAATTCATTGCTGTGACTCCATCGACATTGCCTGCATAGCTTTAAAAGGAAGTTAAATATTTAGGAATTGTTATCACTAAAAACGTTTCAGATAGAGAATCTTTAAACATCGATAATAGGATTAATTCCATGAGAGTTTAATTAAGTCAGTGGCAGCAACGTGATARGTCAATTTTGGGTCCTATTCTTTTGTCCAAGACAGATGGTTTATCTAGAATCATTTACCCAAGTCAGTCCCTTTTTCTTCTAGTAAAATAAAACATGTAAATTCTGTTATATTTAGATTTGTTTGGAGGAATAAAACACATTATATTCGGAAATCACTATTAGTGAAAGACTATGATCGGGGATGTTTACTGGCTATTGATTTTGAGTCGTTAGTGGGTGCTTTTAGAATGAAATGGTTGAAATGATGTCTGTCTAATCCTACCTATACGTGGTATCATATCCTTAACAGTCTMTTTAATAAACTTGGTGGACTTGAAATCCTAATGAAATGTGATTMTGACCCTCCAAAATTACCTGTGAAATTGTCTGTTTCACCAGCAAATGTTAGTTTTCTGGAAAATGATATTCAAGCACAATTTTACCCCCCACAAAACATTGATTTGAAATAATATAGTTATTAAAATTAATAGGAAATCCATTTTCAAAGTCCTTTGGTTTGACAWGGGTATTCATTTTGTATCTGATTTGGAAGACAAGTTTTTGTTGTTTGATGAGTTCATTGGTAAATTTCAGGTTAATATTACTCAGAGAGAATATATGAAGTTTTGCAAAGCAATTCCACTTCCTTGGACTTATTAAGAACATTTTGTTATATTATGAGGTTGTTCTCTCTTTTCCAAGTTTACWAATTAATGACTTGAATCTTTTGGATAAAAAAATGCAACAATAAGTTGATACAATTGGCAGTTAATGAAGTCAATTTTGGTGATTATAATTCAATATATTGCTATGGATGTGACAAACCCATGCTATGGTCAAAAGCGACTACCTTTTACCTTACTTGTCCAGTTATCCCAAAAGTTAAAGAAACTCATTTTATGTTTTCTTCCATCTACCCTGTTAATGATTTCTTGCACAAAAGATTCAATTTTGACCAAATGCCTTTTGTTCCTCTGATCCAGAATCTATATAGCATTTATTTTTTTCATGCCGCCATTCTAGTAAACTATGGATTGAAATTAGGGATGCATGATATATCAGTGAACATATAAAAAAAAGGCAAACTCTGCTTCATCATTCATTGAATCAGATGGCTCATTCATCACAAAACCCATATGTTTTGTTCTCATGTTRTGAGCAAAGAACTTAAACGTTAGCTTTTTTACATGGCACATATTGCACTTTTACTTCTCCAACATTGTGTTTTTGCATTATTTAAACCAAATTGAACATGTTTCATTATTTATTTGAGACTAAATAGATTTTATTTATGTATTATATTAAGTTAAAATAAAAGTGTTCATTCAGTATTGTTGTAATTGTCATTATTACAAATATATATATATATATCAAAATCGGCAGATTAATCGGTATCTGCTTTTTTTGGTCCTCCAATTATCGGTATCAGCGTTGAAAAATCATAATCGGTCGACCTCTAATATTGACTGACCTTCATGTCTTAAAGTAATGATGGACTGTCGTTTCTCTTTGCTTATTTGAGCTGTTCTTGCCATAATATGGACTTGGTCTTTTACCAAATAGGGCTATCTTCTGTATACCACCCCTACCTTGTCACAACACAACTGATTGGCTCAAATGCATTAAGAAGGAAATAAATTCCACAAATTAACTTTGAACAAGGCACACCTGTTAATTGAAATACATTCCAGGTGACTACCTCATGAAGCTGTCTGAGAGAATGCCAAGCGGTCCTTGTACCTAGCATCGAGCATGGTGGTGACACAGTAAAGAGGCTCAGAGAGAATGCCACCGAATCGCTTGTTCAGTACTCTTGTAGAGTACTTTTGCAAGTTTTAACTCCACGGTATGTGTGGGCAGTTTTGTTGAGCAGGCGTTTCAATGCCATGACAGAGGGTATCACGTCTGCTGCAYACGCWGTTGATTAGCTTATTTCTCSAGTCAGTTGTTCGAATGGAGCTAGGAGTGTTCATGTTTCCAAGTATCAAACGTTCTCAAATGCCATTGAAATGGCTGCAGCGGTATGAGAACCAGCACATTCTTGAGCATGCGGCTTTCCTCAGTAGGAAATCCTCGTCGACCCACTGTGCTGTCAGACTCTGCATGCTCATGGGGTTGACATCGCTGGTCCACATGTCAGTCGTGAAGCTAATAGCTGTGACGCCCATAGCAAGTAGCTCATGGATGTGTGTTTCAGCAATATTGTGTATCTCCAGTAGAGCAATCTGAAAAATAGCGCCTACTTGGTAGTGTGTACTGGGGCTCGAGGTGTTCGACCAGTCGGCAAATACCAACATCATCCACGACAGAGAACGGTTGATTGTCAAGGTAAATTAATTCCATTATCTTGCCGTTAATGGATTTCGCCTTTTGAGTTGTCTCGCTGAAATTTTCTTACGCTTTCAAATGACTGTTGGAAGTGTGCGCTTAGTATTTTTCTACTTTTGTTCTGTGTAGCGCTGTACTTTTCATGCCGTCATTACGCCATCTACCTACCTTATATAGGTATGCACGTCAGCTTTGACATCGATTTTTCACATCGCCGTTAAACTAGACATTGTGCCGATGTTAGCATTTTTAGCTAATATCGTCCGATTCCGATATGCTTACCGATATATCGAGCTTCCCTAGTGCCTAGTGTTCCATTATTAAAGATTAGCAAGGCAGGCCCTGTTGTGTGGTCAGGTGCCACAAAGAAGGACTTGGGAAAATTACAACTGGCCCAGGACAGCATGGCTGGCTCTTAAATGTACATGTACAGCTAACATTAATCATATGCATGTCAATCCATCATGGTTCAATGTAGAGGAGAGATTCACTAGCACACAGTGTGAATACCCATGCATATGCCACAACACATGCCACCAGAGGTCTCTTCACAGTCACCAAGTCCAGAACAGACGCGCACAGTACCTCATAGAACCATGACTACATGATGCAAGCAGTAGAATCAGATTTTTTTTTTAACAGATAAAAATACACCTTATGGAACAGCGAGGACTGTGAGAAATCACACACACAGGTACATACGAACACACTATACACACATGTACACTTGGATAGTGTGTAGTAGAACACTAGTGGGRACACACTTATTGTATTGTGAAATCTGTTGTAAAATGTATTTTAATGTTTAAAAGTTGTAATATAATGTGTATTACTGCCTTCATTTTTGCTGAACCCAAGAAAGAYTAGCTGCTGCCTTGGCAGGAACTACTGGGGATCCATAATAAATACAAATGGTGAGAAGGCAGAATAAAGCGGGGAAAATATGCATACTTTCTTTATMAAACAACATTTTCCACCACCATGCTAGAATAGCTAATGCTAGTCCCAGATGTTGCGTATCGCGTTCAGCCAATCAGGTTGCAGCCACTATTTATTTTGAAACTATCAGACTAGGGGTGGAAGCTTACTCATTATGTAAACCGTTTAAGAACCAAACAGAGCAAACGAAACTGGGAGGGACCTTCCTGAATTTGTACAATAGAAACTGCTATGTTCATTTTCTGTTTAGAGTGAACAGTGGTGTATCTGTACTTTACTATTTATATATATATTTTTAACTTTTACTCCACTACATTCCTAAAGAAAATATGTAATTTTTACTCCCATACATTTTCCCTGAGACCCAAAAGTACTAGTTACATTTAGAATGGTCAAGCAGGACAGCAATATGGTCCAATTCACCCACCTATCAATATAGAGCGTTGTCATTCCTACTGCCTCTGATCTGGTGGTCTCACTAAACACAAATAATGCGTTTGTAAATTAAGTCTGAGTGTTGGAGTTTGCCCGTCTRTCCGTAAAATAAATTTTAAAAACAAGAAGATTGTTCTATCTGGTTTGCTGAATAAAAGGAATTTGATGTATAGCATTTACTTATACTTGATACTTTTACCAAAGTATGGCAATTTTGTACTTTTTCTATCACTGTACTTAAGTACATTTAAAACCAGATACTTTTACTCAAGTAAACTTTCACTTGAGTCATTTTCTATTAAAGATTAATTGAAAGGCTAAAACAAACCATGACATCTTCTAATATTTAAACCCGGTCTACACCTGTTGTATTCAGCACATTTGACAAATAAAATGTGGTTTGATATGTATTTAAAGGTGCAATATGCAGAAATCTCTCCGCCATTTCCTGGTTGCTAAATTCAAGTAGTTCAACCTAAATGTCAGTTTGTGTCAAAACAAGCAAGTATAGTGTAGAMAATCATTTGTACCTTCTAAACCACTGTGAACTATATTTTCCTTAACCAAAAAAGTAGTATTTTCAGTTGTTTGAAGCTGGTGTACAAAACCCAAAGTAGAAGACGCCAAAACTAAACTTAAGAACGGGAAGCATAGAAATAGAACACATAGAACAGATCTATCACTTTTTTGACTGGTTTTCAATGAGAATAACAGTGTTGCATACATTCCCTTTGGACAGTAACATGAAATGACTCAATATCTCCACCTGCCCCCAGGGACCACCCGGCCGTTATCAAGAGGCGCTTCACCAGTGTCCTGATCGTGTCTGCCTTGTCGCCTGTCTTCGTGTGGACATGGAAGGTGTACACTGGTGTGATGGTGAGTCTCTACGCCGCGCTGTCTCAGCTATAGGCCGACTGCTATAGGCCGACTGCTATAGGACGACTGCTATAGGCCGACTGCTAATAGGCCGACTGCTAATAGGCCGACTGCTATAGGCCGACTGCTAATAGATGACAAGCTCATGATTGGAAATGACAGCTGAGTTTGTGTTGATGCTTTCAAGTGCCTTTGAATAGCAGTCTGCTGTAGTTTTATATGGGGAAACAATGGGTTATATTAGCTTAGTGCATCACATTAACCTAATGTATTAGAAAAGGTAGAGCAGCTTACTCCAATACAGTACAGCTACACCGTAGCCAGCTTTCCAAGAAACCTCTTGCCCCCCTGGCCTATAATGGACTTGATACATTGTATTCCATTATCTGGGCACAGATGCATGACACAACCAGTTCCTTTAAGGCTGGGGCACAGGATAACAACTGATTACAGCCTATTTCCTGGTCTGTTCATGGAGTGTTATGTTATGCTATACACATGAAAACATTTCCATGAATTCCATCACTACTTCTCTTGTTCCCCTATAGCCCGGCCCGTCGTTGCTGGCTCTGATGGGCATTCGCTTCGAGGGCCTCATCCCAGCCATCATACTGCCTCTACTGCTCACAATGGTAACAGACACACCAGACTGTTGTAGATATACTTTTGGTATTGTCTGACCTACAGTAGTTAACCTCTGACCTTTGCTCTGGTAGGTTCTGTTTCTTGGCCCTCTCATCCAACTGGCTATGGACTGCCCCTGGGGCTTCATGGATGGCATACGAGTGGCCCTTGGTGAGAGACTGTCTAGAGATGATTATTCACACAATATGGTTATTACTGCGTTATCCTGGAGACCATCTCTCTCTCTCCCCCTCCCCCCACTCCAACAGACCCATGGTTCTGGGCTCTGTGCCTCAGGGACATGCGCTGGCTGAGGAACCAGGTGGTGGCCCCTCTGACTGAGGAGCTGGTGTTCAGGGCTTGTATGCTGCCCATGCTGGTACCCTGCGCCAGCCCCTCCACTGCCATGTTGACCTGTCCCCTTTTCTTCGGAGTAGGTAAGTCCCATCAACACACAGCACCGCGGGATCGGCTAGATCTGGTTTGCATTTAGAAAAATCTGTTTGCCTCAACCCCAACGGCATTGAACAAATAATGTATTGGATTTAGCAGCATTTCATTCCATTAAATTATAGCAACCCCTTTAATGTATGTGTCATGTCAGTTAATGTCTGTGCGAGTCAATACGAACACCATCTGCCATTTTGACCGACATAAATATTGATGCAAAAGCTGTGCTGCACACCAGGGGTGCTACAGTTGCAGCCAACACACACAGTGCCTTCGGAAACTATTCAGACCCCTTAGCTTTTTCCAATTTTGTTATCTTACAGCCTTATTCTTAAATGGATTAAATAAATACAAATCTCAGCAATCTATACACAATACCCCATAATGACAAAGCTAAACAGGTTTTTAGAAATGTTTGCTCATTTATTACAAACAAAAAAGCCATACCTTATTTTACATAAGTATTCAGACCTTTTGCTATGAGACTCGATATTGAGTCTGAGTGCATTGTCTTTCACTTATCATCCTGAGATGTTTCTACAACTTGATTGGAGTCCACCTTGGTAAATTCAATTGATTGACAATGATTGGAAAGGCACACACCTGTCTATAAACAAGATTTTCTGTCTGATGAAACCAGATGAACTCTTTGCCTGAATGTCAAGATCACAGTCTGGAGGAAACCTGGCACCTCCCTATAGTGAAGCATCGGTGTGGCAGAATCATACTCGTGGAGATATTTTTCAGTGACAACTGGGAGACTAGTCAGGATTGAGGCAAAGATGAAGGGAGTAAAGTACAGAGAGATCTTGATGAAAACCTGCTCATAGCACTCAGGACCTCAGACTGGGTCGAAGGTTCACTTTCCACAGGACAACATGGGAGTGGCTTTTGGACAAGTCTATGAATGCTCTTGAGGTCCCAGGCAGAGCCCGGACTTCAACCTGATCGAACATCTCTGGAGAGACCTAAACTAGCTGTGCAGCAACACTCCCCATCCAACTGACAAGTTGAGAGGATCTGCAGAAGAAGTGAGAAACGTACAATACAGTGTGGCAACTTTGTAGCGCATACCCAAGAAGACTCGAGGCTGTCATACACATGGCCAAGGTGCTCAACAAGTACTGAGTAAAGGTCTGCTGAATACTTTATGTTAAATGTTGTATTTCACAATTTTTATTTTCGTGATACACAATAAGCGAAAAAAACCAAAAATGTTTACTTTTCATTATGATGCTATTGTTGCGTGGAGGGAAAAAACAAATGTAATGAATTTTAGAATAAGGCTGTAACCTAACAAAATGTGGGAAAAGTCCAGGGGTGTGAACACTTTCCGAAGGCKCTGTAGTTTTGTGTGTCTTTACTCTTGACTAATACTTTTCATGCAAATGGAACACCTGGCATATCAACGCAAAGCGAGAGAGAGAAGCACTCTGCTTTTCTCTACTAGTTTTTGGCCTTCGCTAAACTCATTTAGGTGCTTTGAGCATCTGGACATAAATCCAATCTATTATTATTATTATTAATGTTACAATTATGATTATTGATATTATGAATATTATTCATATTATTGTTGTTATTCATATGTTTATTAGTATTCATAGTATTATTCTTCATATTATTATTAGTATTCATAGTATTATTCTTCATATTATTATTAGTATTCATATTAGAATTATTCATCAAATTATTATTCATTCATAGTATTATTATTCATATTCTTAATATTATTCATATTCATATTATTATTATTCATATAATTATTGTTTTGATTCATATTATTCATATTACAGAAAGGCAGTAGGCTTAAACCTCTATTGACCTGATATGTTCTTAATAATATAGGAGAAAACGAGACGATTTTCAGTCAGACCAACTGTCCTCACACAACTGCCGCTGGAAAGCAATGTTTTTTTCTGGCACTAAAAAATTATTCAAACGAGTTTTAGCTAGATGATTTTTTTTAAAATAATGAACCCGTAGCTCTCACCAGTACTGCAAAAATGATCCATGTGAAAGTGGTAAACGTGGRAAACAAAATGTAAATGGAGAATACATTTGGATGATGACATCATTTAAAAAGAACTCTGTCCATGATGTCGTATTTTTTGGGCCGGAAACTCTAAAGATGTTGTCTTCACAGCTCACTTTCATCATGTGATCGAACTGCTGCGATTCAGACAGGGCAGTGTGTCTGGGATCTTTCTCGCTGCAGGTAAGGACCAACCGATTAGCTTCAGCTTTTCTACTTTGTCTCCCATGTGGTAGATGGCTCCTGTAGCCTAGCTATGTGTTCTTCGTTTCCACTGACGGTTAAATAGACTGTATATGATTATTAATGGTTTGTGTTAATGTTTTGTGTTGCAGTGTTCCAGTTCTCCTACACCGCTGTCTTTGGAGCTTACACTGCCTTCATATTCATCAGAACAGGTGGGTACTAGCTACACTACAGACCTACATGAGGTCTGTCTGGGTCTTTGGGTACTAGCTAGGTCTGGGTCTGGGTACTAGCTAAGGTCTGTCTGGGTACTAGCTGTCTTGTTTGGGTACTAGCTAGGTCTGTCTGGGTACTAGCTAGGTCTGTCTGACTAGCTAGGTCTGTCTGGGTACTTCAGCTAGGTCTGTTGTGGCTGCTAGGGTCGTCTGGGTACTAGCTAGGTCTGTCTGGGTACTAGCTAGGTCTGTCTGGGTACAGCTAGGTCTGTCTGGGTCTGGGTACTAGCTAGGTCTGTCTGGGTACTAGCTAGCGTCTGTCTGGGTACTAGCTAGGTCTGTCTGGGTACTAGCTAGGTCTGTCTGGTTACTACTATAGGTCTGTCTGGGTACTAGCTAGGTCTGTCTGGGTACTAGCTAGGTGCTGTCTGGGTACTAGCTAGGTCTGTCTGGTACTAGCTAGGTCTGTCTGCGGACTAGCTAGGTCTGTCTGGGTACTATGCTAGGTCTGTCTGTGGTCAGTGTCTGGGTACTAGCTAGTGGTCTGGGTACTAGCTAGGTTTCTGGGTACTAGCTAGGTCTGTCTGGTATGCTGTCTGTGGTCTGTGTCCGGTACTAGCTAGGTGCTGTCTGGGGTCTGTGGTACTACTAGCTGTCTGGGTCTGTGGGTACAGCTAGGTCTGTCTGGGTGCTAGCTAGGTCTGTCTGGGGTACTAGGCTAGGTCTGTCTGGGTACTAGCTAGGTCTGTCTGGGTACTAGCTAGTCTGTCTGGGTACTAGCTGTCTGCTGGGTACTAGCTAGGTCTGTCTGGGTACTAGCTAGGTCTGTCTGGGTACTAGCTAGGTCTGTCTGGGACTAGCTAGGCTCTGTCTGCTGGTACTAGCTATCTGTCTGTGGGTACTAGCTAGGTCTGTCTGGGTACTAGCTAGGTCTGTCTGTGGGTACTAGCTAGGTCTGTCTGTGGGTACTAGCTAGGTCTGTCTGGGTACTAGCTAGGTCTGTCTGTGGGCACTAGCTAGGTCTGTCTGGGTACTAGCTAGGTCTGTCTGTGGGCACTAGCTAGGTCTGTCTGGGCCTTTTTGTGGTCAGATTGGTAGTTGTGTGTGTGTGCAACCATTTTGTCACCTTGAATATTTCTATCTACCTAATATTGGTTAATATTTCTAGCTACTCTTTTCTCTCTGTCCTCAGGTCACCTGGTGGGACCGGTGCTGTGCCACTCTTTCTGTAATCACATGGGCTTCCCTGCCCTGAGCACGGCCCTGGAGCACCACCACCGCTTCACCATCCTCTCCTGCTACCTGCTGGGMGTCCTCCTCTTCCTCCTCCTCCTCTTCCCCCTCACAGACCCCCTCTACTACGGCCTGCCCACCCCCGTCTGCACCCTGGCCTCTGTCCCCAGCTCCCTATGCATCTCCTGATCCCACGCCCACCCACCACACACACCCCTCTGTACTTGATGGACCGGTTTGCTGATTCTACCACCCATCAGCAGCCAAAAGGAGCACTAGGGGTGTTTTAGCTCTTCGGTCATGCCTGCTTGGATGGGCTCTCTCTGGGGGGAGGTGGGAAGTGTTAAGGCTGTGTCAGGTATCAGTACTATRGGCTGTCTCTACTATGTATGCTGCTAGGGGCAACAGGGTAACTTAGACAGCCATTCCCTATGTTCAGGTTACATTGGCGCTCAGTCAGTCAGTTAGCCAGTCAGTCAATATGTGGTCTGTAGTGTAGACTCAACAAAGGAACCGTATCTGGCCAAGACGTGAGGCGCTGTAGTAGTAAGACATTTTGYTGGTCAATAACATCAGTGTTTTCATCTGTTCTAGATGCTGAATAAGAGTTATTTATTTACACATCTGCATGTTTCTATACTGTAGTGTTTTATTGGTGGGGGATAGGTGGGTTGTTACAGCTGGACTGGAGTTGTCCAGGATAGTTTATCCACGGTTCTCAGTCTTCCTCTCAGGCTTTTAAGACACCAGACGATTGGTGTTTGGCYAGATCACAAAGTGTACAGTCTTTACCCAGCCCTGAATCCAGTCATTCACTCTAGTTGTCGCTCATTCCAAGCATCCATTCCAAGTCATGCTGATAGAAGCCTATAATCACCAAGCTAACATTACCATTCTTAGGGCCAGGAGTTTTTCCCTGACTATGTGAACCTGATCAGGAAAAACTCTGGGCCCCTACCATTCGCTGCACAGTTTGACCTTTTACAAGGGTTATCCATGTRCGTGGCTCTTTGTTCTAGAACTGCTTTTTTATTTGAGCGATTTGAAMGGGGAAGTACCTTAAGGTGGGGTGGGATGACGGACACTTAACCCCCTTAAGGGTCTTGAACCCTTGTAAGACTCAGGTGTACTGTAGTCGTATGTAGGTTTGAATGCTWTCTAACCACTACTTTGCATGCTGCTATATGTTACAATATGGATGTCAGACAAGATGACAGGTCTATATTCTTCTACAGATGGACACACACACACACCAAGCTACAGTGCAATTGGAAAGTATTCAGACCCCTTGACTTTTCCCACGTTTTGTTACGTTACAGCCTTATTCTAAAATGTATTAAATCTTTTTTTATTTTTTTTATCAATCTACATATAATACCTCATAATGACAGAAAATATATATATATTTTTTTAATTTTACACATTAATTACACATAAAAAAAAACGATACCTTATTTACATAAGTATTCAGACCTTTTGCTATGAGACTCGAAATTSATCTCAGGTGCATCCTGTTTCCATTGATCATCCTAGATGTTTCTACAACTTGATTGGAGTCCACCTGTGGTAAATTCAATTGATTGGACATGATTTGGAAAGGCACACACCTGTCTATATAAGGTCCCACAGTTGACAGTGCATGTCAGAGCAAAAACAAAGCCATGAGGTTGAAGGAATTGTCCGTAGAGCTCCGAGACAGGATTGTGTTGAGGCACAGATTCCTGTGGCATTGAAGGTCCTTAAGAATACATTGGCCTCCAATTTTGGAACCACCAAGACTCTTCCTAGAGCTGGGCAATTGGGGAGAAGGGCCTTGGTCAGGGCGGTGACCCAAGAACCTGATGGTCACTCTGACATAGTTCCTCTGTGGAGAAGGGAGAAACTTCCAGAGGACAACCATCTCTACAGCACTCTACCAATCAGGCCTTTATGGTAGAGTGGCCAGATGGAAGCCACTCCTCAGTAAAACGCACATGGGACCGCCCGCTTGGAGTTTGCCAAAGGGCTCATAAAGGACTCTCAGACCATGAGAAACAAGATTCTCTCGTCCAATGAAACCAAGATTGAACTCTTTGTCCTGAATGCCAAGCYTTACGCCCGGAGGAAACCTGGCACCATCCCTACGGTGAAGCAMGGTGGTGGTGGCGGCAGCATGCTGTGGGGATGTTTTTCAGTGGCAGAGACAGGGAGACTAGTCAGGATCCAGGCAAAGATGAACAGAGCAAAGTACAGAGAGATCCTTGATGAAAACCTGCTCAGGACCTCAGACTGGCGCGAAGGTTTACCTTCCAACAGCACAATGATCCTAAACACAGAGCCAAGACAACGCAGGAGTGGCTTTGGGACAAGTCTCTGGCACAGCCAGAGCCCAGACTAGAACCCGAACAAACATCTCTGGAGAGACCTGAAAATAGCTGTGCAGCGATGCTCCCCATCCAACCTGGCGGAGTCTGAGAGGATCTGCAGAGAAGAATGGGAGAAACTCCCCAAATACAGGTGTGCCAAGCTTGTAGCGTCATAGCCAAGACTCGAGACTGTAATCACTGCCAAAGTTACTTCAACAAAGTACTGAGTAAAGGGTCTGAATACTTTTTTTTATTTTTAAAACAATTTATTTGACAAGAAAAGTGTACTTGTTTTTGCTTTGTCATTATTGGTTATTGTGTGTAGATTGATGGGGGGGGGGGGGACTATTTAATCCGTTTTAGAATAAGTCTGTAATGTAACAAAATGTGGGAAAAGTTGAGGGGTCTTACTACTTTTCCAAATGCACTGTATTACCCAAAAGAAGGTAACACAGACAGTGTTACATCGCAATGCTAACTCACTCACTCACCGCAAATGATACTTTGCGCTGTTTGTGAAAATACATGTTATTTACTTGACCAGGCTTTGACCATTGTAGTCCATTGCACTATATAGACAGGGTGTAGTTTAGATTCAGGGTGGGTTGTTGATTTCTATAGGGAATTGTAATMGCACCTGGTGTAATACTATATAACAGTTCCACCTGACTAGAACAGAAGTGTGGTGTGGGTCATGAACCAGCAGATTGAATCACACTGAATGTATTGCAACGGGATGTRGAGGCAGATGAAGTCACTGGTCCGATTATAAACGGACTTCACTGTGTAAATTGGAACCATATCTCTGGAGAGTCCCATGCAGGAGACGCTAACGTTCACTGACAAAGATAAATCTGTGAAGCTATCTACCACAGCAGTGAGGACTGTACTGTATAAGCTATGAATGAGTTACATTATGGTTCTTTAGCAATAACCTAGTCGATGGAAAATGACCAAAATCAGGGAATTATCTGAAATGGGTGTGTATGTGAATTGAAAAAGCTAAGAAAGACCATTCTTGTTGCTTAGAGGTGCTTGGAGATTTCAGAATAATGACCAGACATAATTTTGAATTGATAGTTTATGTTTGGGCCAACCTCAGARGAGCCATGTATCTCCTAGTTGAAGGTTCAATAGACATCCTCTTGAATAAACCTGCKTGGTGCGTCCAGACCATCTGTAATGACCTGAAATGTACGTCAGAGGGCGCAAGAGTACCATGTCTGGGCGTACTGCCGTSGTAATGTGAAGCACAGGAACCTGGGACTTTCACACAGGCTGTTCATTGGGTTTCTCTTGACGGGTAGTCATCCGTCACTTGAAAAAACTATCTGTTTTTATTCCGTTTTTTTCCTCCCACAAGCCTTGATCCAATAGACAGGACGGATATAGGCTTAGAGAAGAGAAAGTGGGTTTGGACCTAACAACTTAGTGATACAGATCGGCTAGCTACCTTCGCTCTGTTGAGTAATCTCTCAGCTCAATTAAACAAAGACTGTAGGATCTAGCCTCCCTTTTTGGAGTCAAACTCTAAACATCTCCCTCTCACAAAATGCATGTGAATGTTTTGAGGCACTGGCCTAAGACGTCATTTTGGGAGTCCAACCAATAACTTCAGTAGAGTCAGAGATGACCGGTGTTTCCCCCTACAGAGATGACCGGTGTTTCCCCCTACAGAGATGACCGTTGATTCCCCCTACAGAGATGACCGTTGATTCCCCCTACAGAGCGGTATGACCGTTCGTTGTCCCCCTACAGAGATGACCGTTGATTCCCCCTACAGAGATGACCGGTGTTTCCCCTACAGAGATGACCGTTGATTCCCCCTACAGAGATGACCGTGATTCCCCCTACAGAGATGACCGTTGTTTCCCCCTACAGAATGACCATGATTCCCCTACAGAGATGACCGTTGTCCCCCTACAGAGATGACCGTTGATGTCCCCCTACAGAGATGACCGTTGATTCCCCTACAGAGATGACCGTTGATCCCCCTACAGAGATGGACGTTGATTCCCCCTACAGAGATGACCGTTGATTCCCCCTACAGAGATGACCGTTGATTCCCCCTACAGAGATGACCGTTGATTCCCCCTACAGAGACAAACAATCTGGTTCAGATAGCGGCTAGATTGACTTTGTTGTCGAAATTTACACATACAAATTTATACATGACGAGGCTGTGTCAAATTCTTATTAGGTAGGCTCAGGAGACCGTACATCTACAGATGAATATTGTCAGGAGATGGCACATCTACAGACTAGAGAGAGCTGTTTCATCAATTCATCTAGCATCTCATTCTCCCACATCATTAACGTTGGCCCCTTTTGGAAACATATATTGTCACTGGCTTGAAGTGTCTGAATCCTGCCTTGTCACGGGTTAGGCTGCTTCTCACCAGAATCTTCTTATTTTTTATTTTCCTGATATTGACTTGAATTGAAATCCGGTAGAAATACGTAGGCTACATTTGCAAGGCACTTGGGAGAAACGCTGACTCCCCTTTCCTGCTTGACAACACTTTCACTTTGTCTTTTTACATTTTTTTCTCTCTAAAAAGCCCGAGCCAAACGATCCCGTCTACAGTACTCTCAAAGTAGTGACTTCCTGTACATGCATAAAGCGGACGCACAGCGGTAGAGACAGGAATATATATTTTTGCAAGTTATTATGAAGCTCATTATTATGAAGCTCTCTTTTACTAAAATGACACAACAGAAGAATGACGTAGTATTTAAAAGATTGGATATTTCAGAGTAGTTGAATACGRGCTTTGACTCTGAGCTGGTTGTGAAGACAAAAAGACGATGCACATGTTTATATTGAATACTATATTTTGTAATCAAATCTATTTTAGTGACATGGCCTTGAATCTACTGATYTGTGTATTTGGGTTTCCGGCCACAGTGTACAATGCCATTTTTTTGGAGACTTTGAACAGACAGTGTTTTATGACGACAATCTTTTKTGAGATCTTATAGAAATCAKACACTGCAAAAAGCTCAAGAATTTGGAAATAAACAAGCTAATTTTATAAAATGTCTCTGATGTTGTTTTTGAATGTCTTTGTGTCCAATGTTTTGCTTTTCACTTAAATCATTTGACTTCAATGGTTGAATTCCTGACTCCGTCCCCAGTTATTGAGCGCTCAACGTACTGGCTAACGATTTGTATTGAGTCTGTGTGTCTAACTGATGTCGAGTTTCCAAACCTCTATGGTTTGGAACAACATTTCAATGTCTGAAGCACACAGAGAGTTATGTAGTGATGAATGTGAGCCAACCACATCAAGTAAGACCCATAGTCCATGTGGTATTCATCATCACATTCTTATGTTACTGATACAATTTGTCTTGATTTTCTATGAACTACAAGGTAGGCATTTCTGCATCACTTGCTGTTTGGGGTTTTAGGCTGAGTTTCTGTATAAGCACTTTGTGACATCTGCTGATGTAAAAAGGGTCTTTATAAATCCATTTGATCGATAGATCTTTTATCAGTACACACATGGTGGAGTTGTGTAACTAGAATCCATTTATTCCTGGTACACACGTGTTACCACATTACAAACAATAATCATCCTTGCCATTGTCAACACAAGAAAAGGCCCAGCAAATGATTTACRATTCGTTAAAGGCCAGGCTCCATTCAGTGGTGCTGCAGACACTTTTTTTTTTACACAATGGAAAGTTGTCTCTTTGTGCTGGGTGTCCATCATATTTGAAAAGACGAGTAGACACACAGATGGTTTGAAGTTCTCTGCATGGAGATGAGACATGGCAGAAAGGCGATGTGAGGACACTGTTGGATAAAACGCATGTGTGTTTGTATGTGACACTGATTCATCAGTGGCACAGTCGCACTAGTATGAATTGTGTGTGTGTGTGTGTGGGGGGGGGTCCGGATCTGTCAATTACTGACTCCATTCCTATTATATTTTCGGATAGTTTTCTACTTCCTCTTCCTGCATCGTCCCCTGTGGCATCTTTCACGTCTTACCCCACCCACCCTTTGTCTCTCMGTGTTTTCATACACTTTGTAGAACTCTGTGTTTTTCTAAAGCTGCCCTTGTTCAAGGGCTGTGAATCAGGCTTCGTGAAACATCTCAAAGGAGAGCGAGAACATTATTCACTCCGTAAACAAAAATCTTTTTTTAATCTGAATGGTCGGCGTGGGCGCAAGCAAACAGCTTCTCCAATTCGATCATCAGTGCATCTTCCAACCTTGYTGTATATGTTCATATCTAAATGAATTAGTGCTAGCCGGGAAACTAGCTTGCGGTAGTGTGTAAATGTGTGTCATACGCGTGGATGTAGCTCTACATAAGACTCCCATCATGGATTTTTATGATGTCTRTGTCACATTCAATTCCACTTAGGCTGCTTTTAGACAGGCAGACCAATTTCTGTTTTCAGATCAGCTATTAAGATCAGCTAAGAAAAAGAGAAGATCTGATGTGARTGGTCAAAAGATCAATTAGTGGAAAACTGGGCTGCCTGTGTAAATGCAGCCTTACTGTCTCTTATTGCAGCAGCATGAAAGCAGATGATTATGGAGGCTCTAGTATTACTTCATTTAGATTCCTCCTCACCAGGATCTGGATATGACTATGAAGTAACTCYACAAATTACGAGCTTGTATCAATATTGAATAAAGGTTTATACACCAATGATTTGAGTGATGGCAGCTGGTCGGAATGTCATCTGTAGGTTATCATTCATACTTGTTCCTGACGTATGGGCCTGGATGGATATTTTTTTACTGGCCTGTCCTCACAGCTTCCAGATGTAATGTTTCTCTGTCTTGGTCTTTAAATCCAGAGCCAGTCCCTCTTAACTGTAACTCTCAGGTTATTGCAGTTAAACAGAGGGTTAAGGCTTCTTAACAACGTCTACCCCCAAGCCATAAGACTCCTGAACAGCTAATCAAATGGCTACCAAGACTATTTGCATTGTCCCCTCCCCCCTCTTTTACGCTGCTGCTACTCTTGTWATTATCTATGCATAGTCACTTTAACTCTACCTTACACTACCGTTCAAAAGTTTGGGGTCACTTAGAAATGTCCTTGTTTTTGAATGAAAAGTTAACTTTTTTGACCATTAAAATAACATCAAATTGATCAGAAATATAGTGTAAATACAGTGTAGACATTGCTAATGTTGAAAATGACGATTGTAGCTGGAAACGGCAGATTTTATTATTATATTTTTTATGGAATATCTACATAAGCAACAATAAGCAACACTCCGGTGTTCCAATGGCATGTTGTGTTAGCTAATTCAAGTGTATCATTTTAAAAGGCTAATTGATCATTAGAAAACCCTTTTGCAGTTATGTTAGCACATCTGAAAAATGTTCTGATTAAAGAAGCAATAATATTCCATAAAGAATCAGCCGTTTCCAGCTACAATAGTCATTTACAACATTAGCATCGTCTACACTGTATTTCTGATKATTTTGATGTTATTTTAATGGACAAAAAWMMTGCTTTTCTTTCAAAAACAAGGACATTTCTAAGTGACCCCAAACGTTTGAACGGTAGTGTACACGTACATATTACCTCAATTACCTCGACTAACCGGTGCCCCCGCACATTGACTCTGTACCGGTACRRCCCTGTATATAGACTCGCTATTGTTATTTTACTGCTGCTCTTTAATTATTTGTTACTTTCTATTTTTAACATAACACTTATTTTTCTTAAAACTGCATTGTGGGTTAAGGGCTTATAAGTAAGTATTCGGCACAGCATTTGATTTGATGGCTCAGTTGCTCAGGAACCAGGGACATATTAATGTATATTAGCCCTTAGCCTTCGTAACACCAAGTTCCTAGCAGTTCAAATCCAATGGAGAGGAGACCCACGGTGAGTAAACTAGTTGTCTGGGATAGATGCAGTAGTCTGTGGAAATGAGATAGCTAGCACGGGTGTACAGGCTCTTCAAACATACTGCTTCCGATGTCCATCTCGTGAGGAAACCTATAGTTTGTGACTGAATTGGATAGATTAGAAGTGGCCTCTCCAACCTCGACCTGCCTACTCAATCTCCTCCTCCTTCGCATTCTGACGCTCTCCATACTTTAGAAGGCCTGGGCAATCAAATAGRGAGGAGCGAGAGGGAGGGAGAAGGAGAGCTGAAGAGGGAGAGAGAACGAGGGAGAGATTTATAAGGCTCAGGAAATGGTGATGATGAGTAAGCTCTTCATCATACACCACTGGAAGGAAAGGGAAGGCAGTAAACCTTGGAAGTTCATCACAGAATATTAAACTATTTTCTGCCATCAGTTTGATATTGAGGGTGAACTGCATTACGTAGCAGTGTGTGTGTGTGAGAGAGAGGGAGAAAAAGTGTGTGTGATTGTGTGCGTGTGTTCTGTGCCACCAACATCTGTGTGTGAATAGAATTTTAAACATGGTATTACTTATTCTTCCCTTCTCAAGGGCAACTGGAGCTGTTATGCATCATGAGGGCCTGGGAGGAGGATTTTCTCTTCCAGTGGAACATGTCAGCCCCCTGTTAGAAGAGAATATACACAGGTAGTTACTATGCAGGTAGTTACTAGAAGACAGACTGGAGAGAGGCTTTCCACTCCCTATCAAATGATCCATAACCTAATTGGTATTTATTTTGTATTTATTAGGATTCCCAATTAGCTGCTGCCGAGCAACGGCTACTCTTCCTGGGGTCGAAACAGGAAACAACACAACAAAAATATACATAAATATACATAGCACAACATTTACATTACAATTTATCCATTCAGCTGACGCTCCCATCCAGAGCGACCCACAGCCAGTGCACACCCTTTCATCTGGAGATAGCCAGACGAGACAAACACATACACGACCAAAAGTATGTGTACACCTGCTCATCGAACATTTCATTCCAAAATCATGGGCATTAATATGGAGTCGGTCCCCCCTTTTGRTGTTATAACAGCCTCCACTCTTTTGGGAAGGCTTTCCACTAGATGTTGGGACATTGCTGCGGGGACTTGTCACGTTGATCTCGACAAACCATTTCTGTATGGACCTTGCTTTGTGCATGGGGCTATTGTCATGCTAAAACAGGAAAGGGCCTTCCCCAGACTGTTGCCACAAAGTTGGAWGCAAATAATTGTCTAGAATGTAGCGTTAAGATTTCCCTTCACTGGAACTAAGTGGCCTAGCACCGAACCATGAAAAACAGCCCCAGACCATTATTCCTCCTCCACCAAACTTTACCGTTGGCACTATGCATTTGGGCAGGTAGGGTTATTCTGGCATCCGCCAAAACCAGATTAGTCCATCGGAGTGCCAGATGGTGAAGCGTGATTCATCACTCCAGAGAACGTGTTTCCACTGCTCCAGAGTCCATCGGCGGCGAGCTTTACACCACTCCAGCCGACGCTTTGTCCATGGTGATCTTAGGCTTGTTTCCGGCTGCTTGGCCATGGAAACAATTTCATTAAGCTCCCAACGAACAGTTATTGTGCTGATGTAGCTTCCAGAGGCAGTTTGGAACTCAGGTAGTGAGTGTTGCAACCGTGGACAGACAAATTTACGCACCAAGCTTGTGTGGCCTACCATTTGCGGCAGAGCCATTGTTGTTCCTAGACGTTTCCACTACACAATACAGCACTTACAGTTGACCGGGGCAGCTCTAGCAGGGCAGAATTAATTTTACTTTATTTATATTTTCAGATATAACAACAAAACAGTACAAACCCAACCCCTCATCTCCCATACATCCACCCCCTCCCCCTCCCTCCCTCCCTCCCTCCCTCCCTCCCTCCTCCAACCCACCAAGGCATCCATAAGAGTAAGTTTAATAGAAAAGAAAAACAGAAACAACAGTAATAGAAATGAAAACAATGGGAGAGAAAAAAGTTCAACAAAAAGTCTTATCAGCACAAATGGCCACTAGAACAGACATGACTGCTTACCAAACTATGCAAGTTACCTAAGTAAAAGACAGGCTTTCCACGTATTGTATTAATGGGGACCAGGTTAAGTCAACTATTGTCGGGACCATGCACAGTGTACTAAACCTTCTCAGAGGCAGAGATGACATCACCTCATACACCACTGCATAAAGGAGGGCGGCTTTGCAGACTTCCAGTGAAAGAGGACAAGGCAGCGACTAGTAGCTATGGCATTTGTCTGCATGCCGTGGTAGCAATTCCTGGTCTAGGGAAAGTAACCCCAAAAATGGCAGTGACCGGGTTGGAGCTAACAGTTGTATTACACCTATGTGAGAATGCCTCAGAAATGGGGTCCCAGAGGCCACTCAAAGATTGGCATGACCCAAACATGTGTCCCACAGTCGCTGGACCTGGTGGGCATCTCAAACACTTCGGGTCAACATTTGGGTATATTTTTGCCAATCTGTCATTTTGAGAAATGGAGACGGTGCAAAACCTTAAACTGAATAAACCCATGCCTTATGCAAAATGWTGATGTGTGGATACACTCAATACGTATATCGCCATATATCATCGGGTAGCTCGCCACCTATGTCTTGCTCCCATGCAGATTTTTTATTTGCAAAGGAAGGCGGATGAATGTTCTCTATTATGTRGTATAATCTGGAGATTGTGCCCTTCAGATATGAGTTAAGATCTAAGCATGTTGGAAATGTTTTTTGGCAAAGCTGCGAGTTTGCAGGCATCTAAAAAAAGTGGGTATTGAAAATATTATGGTCAAACCTCAGAGTATCGAATGAGACTAATGTGTTATCAACAAATAGGTCACAAAAAAACACCAGACCTGGAATGRCGTGTCAKTCTGTGACGCTGGGAAGAGATGATTAGATGTTAATGGAGAGAAGCCGCTTGCTTGWTTAAGGATAAAGTTACTTCAGAATTGGGACCAGATTTGAAGGGAGTTCTTAAKAATGGGYTTCAAAACATGGTTGCCAAGGTTCATGGGCAGTGGGGAGCACCGGAGCGAGACRYGAGAAGTTGGAAGGCTGGACTGTAACTCCATGKTAGCCATCCTTGTTTTCAAATGTAGAAACCCAATAAACACATTTAGATATATTTGCTGACCAGTAGTAGTGTAAAAACTAGGGAGGGCTCAGCCCGCCTGCGGGCTTAGGTCTCTCGATACAGTTGAAGTCGGAAGTTTACATACACCTTAGCCAAATACATTTAAACTTAGTTTTTCACAATTCCTGACATTTAATCCTAGTAAAAATTCTCTGTCTTACGTCAGTTACGATCACCACTTTATGGTGGTGACACCACAGAATGTGAAATGTCAGAATAATAGTAGAGAGAATGATTTATTTCAGCTTTTATTTCTTTTGTCACATTCCCAGTGGGTCAGAAGTTAACATACACTCAATTAGTATTTGGTAGCATTGCCTTTACATTGTTTAACTTGGGTCAAACGTTTTGGGTAGCCTTCCACAAGCTTCCCACAATAAGTTGGGTGAATTTTGGCCCATTCCTCCTGACAGAGCTGGTGTAACTGAGTCAGGTTTGTAGGCCTCCTTGCTCGCACACGCTTTTTCAGTTCTACCCACAAATTCTCTATAGGATTGAGGTCAGGGCTTTGCGATGCCACTCCAATACCTTGACTTTGTGTCCTAAAGCCATTTTGCCACAACTTTGGAAGTATGCTTTTTGAGAACCATTTGCGACCAAGCTTTAACATCCTGACTGATGTCTTGAGATGTTGCTTCAATATATCCACATAATTTTCCTCCTTCATGAGACCATCTATTTTGTGAAGTGCACCAGTCCCTCCTGCAGCAAAGCACCCCCAACATGATGCTGCCACCCCGTGTGTCACGCCCTGACCTTAGTTATCTTTGTTTTCTTTGTTATTTTGGTTAGGTCAGGGTGTGATGAGGGTGGTATGTGTGTTTTGTGGGGTTTTGGTATTGTCTAGGTAATGTAGGTCTATGGTGGCCTGAATTGGTTCCAATCAGAGACAGCTGTTTATCGTTGTCTCTGATTGGGGATCCTATTTAGGTTGCCATTTACCATTTTGTTTTTGTGGGTTATTGTCTATGTGTAGTTGCATGTCAGCACTCAGTGTTTATAGCTTCACGTTTGTTTTGTTACTTTGTTAGTTTGTTTTGTGTTTATTCTTCATTAAAAGAAGAATGTATTCAATCACACTGCGCCTTGGTCTCCTCACTACGACGAACGTGACACTGTGCTTCACGGTTGGGATGGTGTTCTTTGGCTTGCAAGCGTCCCCTTTTCCTCCAAACATAACGATGGTCATTATGGCCAAATAGTTATATTTTTGTTTCATCAGACCAGAGGACATTTCTCCAAAAAGTACGATCTTTGTCCCCATGTGCAGTTGCAAACTGTAGTCTGGCTTTTTTATGGCGGTTTTGGAGCAGTGGGCTTCTTCCTTGCTGAGCGGCCTTTCAGGTTATGTCGATATAGGACTCGTTTTACTGTGGATATAGATACTTTGTACCTGATTCCTCCAGCATCTTCACAAGATCCTTTTGTTGTGTTCTGGGATTGATTTGCACTTTTTGCACCAACATACGTTCGTCTCTAGGAGACAGAACGCGTCTCCTTCCTGAGCAATATGACGGCTGCGTGGTCCCATGGTGTTTATACTTGCGTACTATTGTTTGTACAGATGAACGTGGTACCTTCAGGCATTTGGAAATTGCTTCCAAGGATGAACCAGACTTGTGGAGGTCTACACATTTTTTTCTGAGGTCTTGGCTGATTTCTTTTGATTTTCCCATGATGTCTGAGTAGGCCTTGAAATACATCCACAGGTACGCCTCCAATTGACTCAAATTATGTCAATTAGCCTATCGAAGCTTTCTAAAGCCATGACATAATTTTCTGGAATTTTCCAAGCTGTTTAAAGGCACAGTCAACTTAGTGTATGTAAACTTCTGACCCACTTGAATTGTGATACAGTGAAATAATCTGTCTGTAAACAATTGTTGGAAAAACTACTTGTGTCATGCACAAAGTAGATGTCCTAACCGACTTGCCAAAACTATAGTTAGTTAACAAGAAATMTGTGGAGTGGTTGAAAAAACTAGTTTTAATGARTCCAACCTAAGTATATGTAAACTTCRGACTTCAACTGTATATACTTTTCTCATTTGTGGATTTGACTTGTTCCAAATGAAGCTGGAAATGTAGCTATCCAGTTGTTTGAACATCGACTTTGGCATAAAAATGGGATTCATTTGGAATAAGTASAAAAKCCTAGGTAGTACAGTCATCTTAACAGAATTAATGCGACCTGTTAATGAAATGGGAAGAGACGACCASCTTATGAAATCCTGCTTAGTGCTCTCCAGGAGTGTTTTGAAGTTATGTTTAAACAGAGCCTTAAATGAGCGTGTAAACTTTATCCCCAAATAAGTAAAGACCTGAATGGGCATACCCAATTCCTTCTGCTAAGTGATTCATGGGGAGGAGCACACTTTTTGTTAGGTTTAACTTATAACCAGAAAATGTACCAAAACCTTGTAGCATGTCCAAGAGATAGGGTATAGACTCCACAGGGTTAGAGATGTATACAAGAAGATGGTCTGCCTATAAGGACACRTTGTGAGTTATGTTGCCTGTCAATATTCCCTTAATCCTCTCCTCTGCCCGCAGGGCGATAGCAAGAGGCTCAATAGCCATATCAAATAGGAAAGGAGATAAACAGCAACCCTGCCTGGCCCCCCTGTGGAGAGGGAAGTAGCTGGAGGTAACATTGTTGGTGCGAACAGAAGCCACTGGGGACGAGTACAAATTCTTAATCCAGGAAAGGAATGACGGGCCAAACCCAAATCTCTCTGGTACTGTAAATAGATATTCTCACTCAACCCCGTCGAAAGCCTTCTCAGCATCAAGAGTGATGACAACCTCTGGCTGTCGAGTTGAGTGGGCAGAATAAAGAACATTAAATAGCCGGAGCATATTATAGAAAGATTTCCTACCTGAGATAAATCTTGTTTGGTCAGAGTTAATTACATTGGGCATCACTGTCTCTAAACGGCACGAGAGGACCTTAGTGAGAATTTTATAATTGCAGCACAAAAGGCTTATAGGGCGYTATGAGCCACAGTCTAGGGGATTCTTGTCTTTTTTAAGYAAAACCTAAATAGTCGCCTGGGGAAGTTTCTGACTAGAAAGGATTTCTTGTACATTGAGCTGAGGATAGGGGATACTTTAGAGGAGAAGGCTTTATAAAATTCAATAGGGAAGCCATCAGGCCCAGGGGCTTTACGGCTCTGCATGGACTGGACTGCCAGAGTAMCTTCATCATCACGTATTGAGGTATCCATGTTGGTTTGTTCATCTGAATTGAGACAAGGGATGTCCAGATTGTCTAGAAATGCATGCATACGAGATGTGTCAGGATGAGCCTCTGACGAGTAAAGAGCAGAATAGAATTGCTTAAATTGATTGTTGGTTTCGTTGGGATTGATAGTAGTTAAATCAGCTGCAACACAGATTTCAGGTATGGTGTGCTAGCAGTGGATTGTCCAAGCCGGTGAGATAACAACTTGCCAGCTTTCTCTCCGTGTTCATAGAATATTTGCTTAGACTTAAACGGAAGCTTCTCCGTTTGTTTGGTGGAAAGATTGTCAAATTCCGATTGGTGTAGCAGACTCTCTTTGTAGAGTTCAGGAGTCAGAGAAGAGACATATCTGTTGTCCACATCTAGAATGAGTTGAGATAGCTCCGATAAGCATTTGGTGAGCTGTTTGTTGTCATACGCTGTGTATGAAATAATTTAGCCCCTTAMATATGCTTTTAATGACTCCCACACAGTAGAGACACAGTTGATATGTATTTTTTAAAGGCACTACAGGATAGTAGRAGTGGGTCAAGTCGCCACGTGCGTTGTGCCACTGTACTGTCCGGAAAGAGGATATCTAGCTGGACAGGGCTATGGTCTGAGATAATGATGCTGTGATATTGGCTATTAGTTACAAAAGGAAGAATTCTATTGTCCAGCAGGAAAAAGTCAATCCTAGAGTATGAGCGGTGGACTGGAGAAACTGTTTAGAAACTGAGTACTGTTTAGCAGTGGGATTGCTCCTAGAAATGAGTTGATTACTGCACCTGATTTTGAAATTACATTGTTGGGTTTCGGTCTGGATCTGTCTATACTTGGATGCAATACACAATTGAAATCTCCGSCCAATATCATATGATGAGAGTTAAGGTCGGGAAGTGTTGCGATGAGGTCAGAGAAAAGTTGAGCGTCATCCCAATTAGGACCATAGAGAATAACCTGTGTGCTAAACTATTTCCMCATCACTATAATATATCTGCCATTAGTATCTGAAATTACTTTGGAGGAGACAATTTTCTGATAGGGGTGGCTGACCCTCTGGCCTTCGTACCAAAGGTGGAGTGAAGTATTTGGTCTACACATCATCTCTTTATCATGGTCGCTGGACTGGAGATGGGTCCCTTGGAGAAAAACAATGTCCGGACTTAAGGACTTAAGATGAGCATACACTTGGCTACGCTTGACCACCTGGTTAATTCCTTTCACGTTCCAGCTGATAAAGCAAGTGGAGCCCACAGTATGTGAAGTTGGCGTAGTCATAGTAATCAGYAATGTTAGTACGATCACATAGCCAGTGTGCTGAAAGGTCAGAATAATAAAATAGAAATAAAATATAAAAACAGCGAAAACAACAAAATACCCAGAAGAAAACCTTGGACCCCTATGCTGTCCTTCCCCCTGTTGGAAGGCTGCATCTACCTCTCCTAGACTAGAGCAAAATGCTACCATGTTAAACTGATCCTCAGTAGAGCTCTATCCAGGGCGAATCAAGTTTACACATAGGGAAGGGGATTCTGGAGGGAACCACCTCAGTCATCCAAGGTATAATAAACAATATATAAAAAGGAGGTATAATGTAACCCTCTGTTGAATATCCTAACAAGCCAGAACCRGGAAAATTGACTGGCAAACGCTTGGTAATTAATACCCGTCCTGCAGAGCTGCAGTGTTCGCTCGGCTATACAACCTGCAAACCCATGCCATTCCCACCAAGCACCAGGTCGGACCAACCAGTTAAATAGTAGGGAATAATACACATGGTCCTTTGGGAGTATAAACTTGTATGTATTAAACATGCTCACCGTATGTTAGTAGCGTATCCTACTAAGGCATASAAAGAGAGCTCAGTGGCTAGCCTTAGGTAGCGACTAGGCTAATTATTACCGCACCACCTAGCACCGTGGCTGTACAGCTGCAGGTAGTTGGTAAAAGCTAATTGTGCCATCTYCTGTAAATAAAATACTTTTCAAACTATATTGTCCTTGTGAGAACATGTCACCCTATACATACCATCATTGTTCATAACGTTAAGTTACTGGATGAATACTTGTAATTTTTTTTGCAGCAGGGTGGAGGCACGTTTCTAATCAAGATASGAATTCACTAGTTGGTCCTTGGACTTGGTCGCGTTAGCACGGCTAGTGCAGGGTCACAGTATGAGCCCACAATGGCTAATTAGTATTATGTCGCCTGTCTTCCTGTGGATGTAGGTGCGRGACAATGTATTCTTGGTCCTTGTTTGGGTCTAAGAATGTCTAAGAAGAATCTCTAAGAGTGTCATCTGCTCAGGAGTAGTGATCTTCAGTATAGCTGGGTAAAGAACGCAGAACTTGGTGTCCAGACAGCAGTGTAGGAGCCCCCTCACCTCATTGAAGGCTGACCTCTTCTTCATGACTGTCYCTGTGTAGTCTGGGTAAATGTGAATATTCTGGCCGCCGTGGGTGATGGGTGCCGCTCACGCTGCCTTACGGAAGACATCCTCCTTCTCCTAAAGGTAGTGGAATTAAACTACTATGGGTCTGGGCAGCTCCCCATTCTTCGGTGCGGACTGTATGCTTCTGTGCMCATGGTCAAGGGTGGGGGCGTAATCGAGGCCTAGAATTTCATGTAGCAGGTTAGCTATGGACAGGGTATGCCGCATTCCGCCTACGGTCTCGAGTCCCTCTCGCACACCGAAAATGCAACCGTTCCCCCGGCACTGTCTGTTCTCGAGGTCCTCAACCTTGGAAGTGAGTTTGACGACATCTGATGATAGCCGGGTGACTTGCTCTTCCAGTGTCACCACTTTGTCGGAGTAAATATTTGCTSCATCTTCCAGGCTATTCAGACGGGTGTCATGTCTCGCCAAGTCTTKGTTAACGGAGTCGATCTTTATGTTGACCTCGGTGGCGATAGCTATTTGTGCGGATAAGTCAGTGGATAATGACTCCACCTTAGCCAGCAGTCTGTTCAGATTGAATGATAGCCGCCATTAGCATGGCTCGGTCGGGGGAATCAGAGTCCGTGTCAGGTGAGCCCGAGGTTTCAGCAGAGGCCTGCTCCTTTGTGGCCCGCGTCCGTTGTTGTCTTTGACATTTAACGATTAAAAGGCCAAAAATGTCCGGGGAAAAAAGCCAGATTAGTAAATTAGGTTCGATTCCAAATTAAATGTTACAAAATTAACACGGTGGGGGAGGTGTTGGACAAGTATTAATAGTAAATTGTTCGCCCTGGATTGGAGCACCGAGACATTTTTTTACGAACTGACTTGTTGGAAAGGTGGCATCCTATGACGGTGCCACGTTGAAAGTCACTGAGCTCTTCAGTGAGGCCATTTTACTGCCAATGTGGGGATGGAGATTGTGTTGCTGTGTGTTCGATTTTATACACCAAATCCACTAATTTGAAGGTGTGTCCACACATACTTTTGTATATATAGTGTATCACAGTCGTATCCKAACCATGTATCACATACATAATACAATACAAAATGAAGAAACATTTCTGTGTGTCTCTTCACAGTCCCCGTCGTGTCGCAAAGTGTTCTTTCATCTGTTTTCTTAATCTGGTTGAATCTGTTTTTATTAGCAAGTACCTCAAGGATCCATAGGGTAATGGAGGAGTGATTGTTGTGTACAGAGAGCATCCCAGGACTCTAGGGCAAAGCGCTGCTGGTCGTGAGGGTATGTCAGTGTAAGGTGGTGTGGTATTAATAAATCATGCAGTATTGAATGGCTGTGCTGTTGGTCTTGTGAAGGCTATGATGGGTGGCGTAACATCATGACATGGACTCATGTCCCTGTAGAGTAGCTGTCTAGGTCACTGTACTGTGCTGTGATGGGGACTAGTGTCCCTCCAGCGGTGTTATGAGAGTGTGACTGTGTGAGGATGGAGCCTCATATCCACCACACTGGGTCACTGTGACCCGCAGACTAATTACAGTGGCAACACCTTCTCACTGTAAAATCAGATTGATTAATCCGAGGCGCAATCCAAATTCGCACCATCATGAAGGGAATATGAAATTATGTTACACACACACACACACACACACACACACACACGCATGCACGCACGCACGCACACACACACGCACACCCTCATACAAGTAATAAGTATGTCCTTCCTCTGTTTCTATAGAATGATATGCATACGGCACATATTCTCTTTCTGTGGTAATATAGTCGATTATTCCATGATGTTACTGCTATTCTCAGTATCTTCCATTTCGAATGATTCGATTTTAGTTGGAACGTCCAGAGTTTTTCCTACTAAGGTTAGATGGTCAGCTCAGGAAAAAGCTTCTGTTCCTATGATGTAATTACACAACTACCTGTCCAGTAATATTCCAATGAAAGTAGGGAGTATGATGAAATGGCTGGCAGTTTTATATAGCCAGTGACTTGTAATGATGTTACCTGTCGTCATCCTACTAGTGAGAGAATTCATCCTCCAAGAAGCTCACCATTTTGAAACTCACCAGCTGGTTGAGCAGAGCTTCATAGTGCCTCCTCTCTACAAACGTATAGAGTGTGTTCTGTAGCATGGTGTCTATGAGGTCACGTCTCTGTCCTTCACACACAAACCAGAGTCTCACCACAACTCTCCGGGCTGGATGATATGAAGACCAGAGCATCACCACAACTGTGAGAGAGATGCCTCTGGTCTTCATATCATCCAGCCCAGAGACGTTGTGGTGATGCTCTGGTCTTCATATCATCCAGCCCAGAGAGTGTGATGCTCTGGTCTTCATATCATCCAGCCCAGGAGGTGGGTGATGCTCTGGTCTTCATATCATCCAGCCCAGAGGTTGTGTGATGCTCTGGTCTTCATATCATCCAGCCCAGAGAGTTGTGTGATGCTCTGGTCTTCATATCATCCAAGCCCAGAGAGTTGTGATGCTCTGGTCTTCATATCATCCAGCCCAGAGAGTGGGTGATGCTCTGGTCTTCATATCATCCCAGCCCAGAAGGTGGTGATGCTCTGTCTTCATATCATCCAGCCCAGAGAGTTGTGGTGATGCTCTGGTCTTCATATCATCCAGCCCAGAGAGTTGTGTGATGCTCTGTGTCTTCATATCATCCAGCCCAGAGAGTTGTGGTGATGCTCTTCTTCATATCATCCACAGCCAGGC
>NC_036840.1:34163806-34170407 GCF_002910315.2 Salvelinus sp. IW2-2015
TTAACCCACACCCTTGGGTTCCAGTCGCTCTCTTTCGCTGTCTCAATAAAGACACAAGCACACACACATTCATGCTCACACACCTATGTGCACACTTACATATACACACACACACGCATGCACACACACACTCTCACGCACTCACATTCTTACGCAGACACACGCACCCCCCCCTGTCTCTGTCTCTTTATGATCACATACCAGAGAGGACTGATAGACTGATAAAGGCCTATTCATACAGGCGTGAAGGCAGATATTTCCTGCCCCTGTGAGTCACGCGGTGGGAGACGGCTGTCAGCTCAGAGCCCAGACGTGTGAAGTGTGTTTGTTATGAAAAAAGAGAGAGACAGAGAGAAGGGTGTTGTGTGTGTGTGTGTGTGTGTGAACATGTGTATGTGTGTATATGCCTTCCCTCAGTGTGTATGTGTGTGTATGCGTGTGTATGTGCAGGCACGTGCATGTGTGTGTGTTTGCCAGTCTGCTCACCTCTCACCCTGGACAGGATAGGGTCAGGTCAGTCTTTTCATTATGGGGGCTTCACAGGACCTCTCTATGTTTCTTACTGAACGCCTGGTGCTCTCTCCCTCTCCCTGGGTGAAAGATATGCAGAAGGAATGTCTTCCTGCTTGGTTTAGGGCTTTGGTCCCCTACCAGAGCTGAGGGGAAGTTAAAGCACCCAGAGGGGGGTTTCACTCTTCTAGTGAGAGTCTTAAATAAATCCTTACATCTTTAAAAACCCATGGAAAGTGTATGGTTGGGCATATATGTGGATTCAGACGTGCCACTGCTTTGTCTGTCTATGTTTGMTTTTTTCACGCAGACGTGCACGCCTACATAGAGGGGTTTGGAATTACATTAGTGCAGCAAAAACAGTTAAAGTATAGAAAACTGGGGACGTCGCTTCCCTTAAGTCAGGGGTAAGAATATCTTACACTACGAAGTCTGGAGCTTGCTGGTTTTCTGTTCTACTTGATAATGAATTGSACACACCTGGTGTCCCAGGTTTAAATTAGTCCCTGATTAGAGGGGAACAATGAAAWAATGCTGTGGAACTGGTCKAGAGTTGAGATTGAGAGCCTTAGGTGATCGAGAAATGGGATTACGAAACGAAGTGTTTTGCAGAATGTGATCCCCCAGCTGTCATCCCWGTCACTCTAATGGACAGGCCCAATACATGGTAACCAGAGAGGGGAAACAAAGACCGATGTTTGGCCTCACTGAGTGCCTGGGTCTCTGAAGTGAGTGTAGGCATTCTTCCTAATTCAATTTGAAGGGAAGCTATGCAGCCTATTCAGTAAGATGACCCTCTAACCCGGCCTACTATCCGTTCTTGGTCCTCTTTTCGAGGTCGTCCTATAGCCATTACGAAAGCATGACTCCCAGCTTCCTGTTGTTATGGTTGCCGGGAGGCAAAGACAGTCTATGTTCCAGACTAGAGAGGTAGATGGTCTATGTTCCAGACTAGAGAGGCAGACGGTCTATGTTCCAGACTAGAGAGGCAGACGGTCTACGTTCCAGACTAGAGAGGCAGACGGTCTACGTTCCAGAGTATAGTGAATGTACTAGATTATGTGAATGTACTGGTACGTTAGTGAATGTACTAGAATGTATAGTGATGTACTAGAATAGTATAGGAATGTACCTAGAATGTATAGCTGAATGTATAGAATGTATAGTGAATGTACCTGTACGTATAGTGAATGTACTAGAATGTATAGTGAAGTACTAGAATGTGATAGTGAAAGTACTGGTACGTATAGTGAATGTACTTGAATGTATAGTGAACTGTAAGTGAATGGACTAGAATGTATAGTGAATGGGACTAGAATGTATAAGTGAATGTACTAGAATGATATAGTGAATGTACTAAATGTATAGGTGAGATGTACTAGAACTGTATTAGTGAATGTACTGTACGTATAGATGAATGTACTAGAATTATAGTGAATGTACTAGCGAATGTATAGTGAATGGACTAGAATTGTATATAGTGAATGTACTAGAATGTAAGTGAATGTACTAGAGTATAGTGAATGTACTAAATGTTTAAGTGAATGTACTGGAACGTATAGTGAATGTACTGGTACGTCATAGTGAATGTACTAGAATGTATAGTGATGTACTAGGAATGTATAGTGAATGTTCTAGAATGTCATAGTGAATAGTACTGAGAATGTATAGGTAATGACTGGTACGTTATAGTGAATGTACTGCGTACGTATTAGTGAATATACTGGTACGTATAGTGATTGTACTGGTACGTATTAGTTGAACTGTACTGGTATTTATAGTGAATATACTAGAATGTATAGTGAATGTACTGGTATGTATAGTGAATTATACTAGAATGTATAGTGAATGGGTACTAGAATGTATAGCTGAATGTACTAGTAACTGTATAGTGAATGTACTGGTACGTATAGTGAATGTACTGGTACGTATAGTGAATGTACTAGAAATGTATAGTGGAATGTACTGTACGTATAGTGAATGTACTGGTATGTATAGTGAATATTCTAGAATGGTATAAAGTGAATGTTCTTGGTCGTAATAGTGAATGTATGGATGATATAGTGGAATTATTACTGTTAGAATGTTAGTGATGTACTTGGTCATGTATATGAATATACTAGAATGGTATAGTGATGTACGGTGACGTATAGTGAATGTACTTGGTACGGTATAGTGAATGTACTGGTACATATAGTTGATGTATAGACCCCATAGGCAGTACTCTCCTGTAACTAAAGGCTGTGTTTAGAGTGTGTCACTCAGCCCTGGTTGGCTTACAGCAAAAGGAGGTAATTATAAAGAACAGCACATGGCCCCAGGAACAAGACAGGATGTGGATAAACCTCCCCCTTAAGAGCCGGGCCGGTCCACATATCAAACCAGATTCCAGTTGTATCGGACCAGTTTTAGCTGGGGACAACTTGAAATGAGGAGGACCGTACAGGGGACAGCTCAAAGAAGAGGTATGGTCGACCGCGTGGTTAACGCATTACGCTCCGAAACCACTGAAAAAAGTTAGGGGAGAGATGCCACATGGAACAATGATGAAGAATACGTGACGACAGCCTCTCAAATCACCCACTTCCCAACACAAAACCATGATTTGATTGGACGGTAGGGTGAAGTAGAATCTATCTAGTAGGTTGTATGTATGAATTAATCGGGTCAAATCGTAGCAGGATCAAGCATGTTGTGTTAGAGGGTTTGGGTTTTAAATGCGGTGGAGGACACATTTTCAGTTGATACATTCAGTTGGACAACTGACTAGGTTTACCCCTTCCGTCTAATAGACCCCGGAGGTAAGCTGCCTCTACTGGCCTTTATGTAAATGTGATCTAGCATGATTACTTACTTCAGTTGAAAAGCCAATACATGGGCGTCACTTATGGAGTTGCCGTGTCCATGTAGGGGATGTTGTCAAATGGGGGAAAAAACCTTTTTTTTTCGTATCAGCCACCAGAGCAAGCATGGACGACTCAACGTATAGCAACCTATGGACTGAATAAAATGACACACTACATTTCCCAGTTAGATGACCGACCTATAACCTTTAGATAGATATACCATTACACTTAGACCTGTCTGCCTCTCTAGTCGGGAACTAGACCGTACTGCCTCTTAGTTCTGAAGAGACCGTCTGCCTCTCTAGTCTTGGAACGTAGACCGGCCTAAGAACAAAACACACAAAACAAAAACGGCAGAAAACAATATAGAAAAACAACGACCGTCATATACACAATACACTACGACCAGCATAGCTATATGGGATGCCCTATCTGCAGATAGGTTCGACTATACACAGGGCTGCTATGACTCTCTTCAGCGACACACCAGTACAATTGAGAGTTAAAACAAGATCGAAGCCCCGCAAATCTGCCTCTCTAGTCTGGAACGTAGACCGTCTTGCCCCTCTCTAGTTCTGGAAGTAGACCGTCTGCCTCTCTAGTCGGGGAAACGTAGACCGTCTGCCTCTCTAGTCTGAGACGTAGACCGCTTCTGCCTCTTTGTCATGGCAACGGTTGACCAGTCTGCCTCTCTAGTCTGGAACGTAGAACCGTCTGCCTCTCTTTGGAGTAACTGCCTCTACGAACGGTTTTATCTGGAACTATATAGACGCCTGCCTCTCTAGTCCTGGAACGTAGACCGTCTGCCTCTTCTTAGTCTGACGTGACTACGCTCCTATAGTACCGTTCTGCCTCTCTAGTTTTGGAACGTTAGACCGTCTGCCTCTTCTAGGTCCTGAACGTAGACGCTGCCTCTCTAGTCTGAACGTAGACCGTCGTGACCTCCTCTACGTCTGGAACGTAACCTGCCTTAGTCTGTTGCCTGCCTCTCTAGTCTGGAACGTAACGTCTGCCTCTCTAGTCTGAGTAACTGACCGATCTGACCTCTCTAGTCATGAACGTTGACCGCTGCCTCTCTAGTCTGGAACGCTAGACGTCCTTCCTCTACCGCCCTCTCTATCTGAGTACATTGTAGACCGTCGCCGCTACTAGCTGGACGCATAGACCGTCTGCCTCTCTAGTCGGAACTTGAGACCGTCCTGCCCTCTCTAGTCTGGAACGTAGACCGTCTGCCTCTCTAATGTCTGGAACGTTAGACCGTCTGCACTCTCTAGTCTGGAACGTAGACCGTCTGCCTCTCTAGGTCTGGAACGAGGACCCGTCTGCCTCTCTAGTTCTGGACTTAGACCGGTCGCCTCTCTAGCTGAAAGAACCCTCCTTCGACTAGACCGTCTGCCTCTCTAGTCTGGACACGGTAGATCGTCTGCCTCCCATAGTCTGGAACATGTAGACCGTCTGCAGCTCTCTAGGTCTGAACGTAGACCGTCTGCCTCTCTAGTCTGGAACGTAGACCTCGCTCCATCTAACGATTAACGTTCTGACCTCTGTGAACGGTAGACCGTCTGCCTACTCTAGTCTGAACGTAGACCGTCTGCCTCTCTAGTCTGGAACGTAGACGTCTGCCTCTCTAGTCTGGAAACGTAGACCGTCTCCTCTCTAAGTCTGGAACCGTAGACCGTCTGCCTCTCTAGGTCCTGGGAACGGTAGACCGTCTGCCTCTCTAGTCTGGAAACGGTAGGACCGTCTTGCCTCTTCTAGTCTGAACGGTAGACCGTCTCTCTCTAGTCTTGGAGTTAGACCGTCTGCCTCTCTATTCTTGGAAACGATGAACCGTCTGCCTCTTCTAGTCTGAACGTAGACCGTCTGCCTCTCGAGTCGGAACGTAGACCGGTCTGCCCTCTATCTGAGACGAGACGCTGCCTTAGCACAGACGTACCGTCTGCCTCTCTATTCTGGAAGGTAAGACCCGTCTGCCTCTCTAGTCTGAACGTAGACCGTCTGCCTCTCTAGTCTGCGACGTAGACCGTCTGCCTCTTATCTGGAACGATAGACCGTCTGCCTCTCTAGTCTTGGAAACGTTCTAGACCGTCTGCCTCTCTAGTCTGGAACGTAGACCGTCTGCCTCTCTATCTGGAACGTTACACCGTTCGCCTCTCTAGTCTGGAACGCTATACCGTCTCCTCTCTAGTCTGAGAAGTAGACCGTCTGGCCTCTCTAGTCTGGAACGTAGACCGTCGCCTCTCTAGTCTGGAACGTTAGACGTCTGCCTCTCTAGTCTGGAACGTAGACCGTCTGCCCTCTAGTCTGACGTAACGTCTGCCGCTCTGTCTGAACGTAGACCGTCTGCCTCTCTAGTCTGGAACGTCTAGATCGTCTGCCTCTCTAGTCTGGAACGCTAGACCGTCTGCCTCTCTAGTTTCTGGACGCTAGACCAGTCTGCCTCTCTAGTCTGGAACGTAGACCGTGTCTTGCCTCTTAAGTCTGGAACGCTAGACCGTCTGCCTCTTCTAGTCTGGAACGTAGACCGTCTGCCTCTCTAGTCTGGAACGCTAGACCCGTCTGCCTTCTCTAGTCTGGAACGTTAGACCGTCTGCGCCGTCTCTAGTCTGGAACGTAGGACCGTCTGCCTCTCTAGTCTGAACGTAGACCCGTCTTGCCTCTCATAGTCTGAACGTAGACCGTCTGCCTCTCTAGTTCTGTGAACGTAGACGCGTCTGCCTCTTCTAGTTCTGGAATACGTTTAGACCGTCTGCCTCTCTAGTCTGGAAACGTAGACCGTCTGCCTCTCTAGCTGGAACTGTTTAGACCGTCTGCCTTCTAGTCTGAACGTAGACGTCTGCCTCTCTAGTCTGGAACTAGGACCGTCTGCTCTCTCTAGGTCTGGAACGTAGACCGTCTGCCTCTCTAGTCGGAACGTAGACCCGTCTGCCTCTCTAGTCTGGAACGCTAGACCTGTCTGCCTCTCTAGTTCTGAACGTAGACCGTCTGCCTCTCTAGTCTGGAACGCTAGCGACCGTCTGCCGTCTCTAGTCTGTAACGATAGACCGTCATGGCCTCTCTTAGTCTGGAACGTGGTAAGACCGTCTGCCTCTCTAGTCTGAACGTAGACCGTCTGCCTCTCTAGTCTGGAAACGGTTAGACCCGTCTGCCTCTCTAGTCTGGAACGAGGACCGTCTGCCTCTCAGTTCTGAAACTAGACCGTCTGGCCTCTTTCTAGTCTGGAACGTAGACGTCTGCCTCTCTAG
>NC_036840.1:34170507-34189015 GCF_002910315.2 Salvelinus sp. IW2-2015
AAAAAGAGAAGAGATGTACTCCGGTTGCAGAAGGCGCTCCTAGTGTACTCTGGTGGGCAGAGGCCTCCTAGTGTACTCTGGTGCAGCAGGCCTTTCTAGTGTACTCTGGTGCAAGAGTGCCTCCTAGTGTACTCCGTGGAGAGGCTCCTAGTGTACTCTGGGAGGCTCTGCGGGTACTTCAGAGGCCTCACTAGCGTACTCCGGCTGTCAACCGAGGCCATCATCTAGGTATTCGGTCTCCCTAGTGTGTGCAGAGGCCTCCTAGTGTACTCTCTGGTGCAGAGGCCTCCTAGTGTTCCTTGATGGTAGAGGCCTCTCTAAGTGTACTGCTGGGGTAGATGGCCAGTCCTCTAGTGTACTGCTGGTGTAGTCTGTAGAGCCTCCTAGTGTACTCCTGGTGAGAGGCCTCCTAGTGTTCTCCTAGTGTAGAGGCCTCCTATGTACTCTGGTGTAGAGGCATTTCCTAGTGTAAACTCTTGGTGTAAGAGGTCTCCTAAGTGTACTCTCTGGGTTTGAGGACCCACTCCTCTAGTGTTTCGAGCTCTCAGTGTATCGGGAGCCTTCCAGGAACCTCCTGGTGGGCAAGAGCTTCCTAGTGTTACTCTGTTGTGAGCAGCTAGGCTCTGGGAGCCTTAGTGTAACTGGTGTAGAGGGCTCCTAGTCGTACTCTGGGGTAAGAGGCCTCCTAGTGTATCTCTGGGTGTACCGCCCCTAGGTACTGTGTGCACGAGCTTCCTACGTGTAAACTCTGGTGTGCGTTCAGTACTGGGCAGAGCTCCTAGTGTACTCTGGGGTGAGAGGCTCCTTAGTGTATCGTCTGGTAAGCTCTTGGACGGTGAGAGGCCTCCTAGTGTACTCTGGTCGTAGAGGCCGTCCTAGTGGTTCTCGGTGGCAGAGGCCCTGCCTAGTGTACTCTGGTGTAGAAGCCTCCTAGTGTTACTCTGGTGTAGAGGATTCCTAGTGTACCTCTGGTGCGAGAAGGGATCGCTAAGTGGTACATTCTTCAGTGTAGGCCTCTAGTGTACTCTGGCAGAGGCCTCCTAAGTAGTGTTACTCCGGGCAGAAGGCCTCCTCTATGTGGTTCAAGCTCTCTGGATCGGTGAGAGGCTCCTAGTGTCTCTGGTGAGGAGGCCCTCCTAGTGTACTCTGGTGCGGAGGCCTCCAGTGTACTCTGGGTAGAGGCCTCCTAGTGTAATCTGGGTAAGCGCCTACCTTAGTGTCCTGGTGTTAGAGGCCTTCCTAGTGGTTACTCGTGGTGTATGAGGCCTCCTAGTGTACTTGTCAGAGCTTCCTCGTGTACGAGGTGCTCCTTAGTGTACTCTGGTGCAGAGGCCCTCCCTAGTGTACTCTGGTGGTAAGAGGCCTCCTAGGTGTACTCTGGTGTTAAGGCCTCCTAGTGTAACTCTGGTGTAGACGGCTCCTAGTGTATCTTGGTGTAAATGTAGGCTCTCTAGTGTCCGGTGTAGCTCTAGTGTAGTGGTCAGAGGCCTCCTAGTAGTACTCTGGTGTACAGAGGCTCCTAGTGTACCTCTGGTGTAGAGGATTCCTAGTTACTTCTGGTGCAGAGGAATTCCTAGTGTACTCTTGGTGCAGAGGCCTCCTAAGTGTACTCTGGTGCAGAGGCCTCCTAGTGTACTCTGGGGTAGAGGCCTCCTAGTGTACTCTGGGTGCAGAGGCCTCCCTAGTGTACTCTGGTGCAGAAGGCCTCCTAGTGTACTCTGGTTTAGAGCCTCCTGTGTTCCTGTGCAGAGGCCTCCTAGTGTACTCTGGTGCAGAGGCCTCCTAGTGTACTCTGGGTAAAGGCCTCCTAGTGTACTCTGGTTTTAGGAGGCTTCCTAGTGTAACTCTGGTGTAGAGGCCTCCTAGTGTACTTGGTGCGAGGCCTCTTTAGTGTACTCTGGTGCAGAGGCCTCCTAGTGTACTCTGGGGTAGAGGCCTCTAGGTATCTGGTTAGAGGCCCTCCTAGTGTACTCTGGTGAGAGGCCTCCTAGTGTACTCTGGTGTAGAGGCCTCCTAGTGTACTCTGGTGTAGAGGCGTCTTAGTGTAACATCTGGTGCAGAGCCTCCTAGTGTACTCTGGTAGAGGCCCTATACTCTGGTGTAGAGGTTCCTAGTGTACTCTGGTCAAGAGGATCCTAGTGTACTCTGGGAGAGGCCTCCTAGTGTACTCTGGTGCAGAGGCCTCCTAGTGTACTTCTGGGAGAGGCCTCCTAGTGTACTCTGGTGCAGAGGCTCCTAGTGTACTCTGGTCAGAGGCCTCCTAGTGTACTCTGGGAGAGGCCTCCTAGTGTACTCTGGTGCAGAGGCCTCCTAGTGTACTCTGGTGCAGAGGCCTCCTAGTGTACTCTGGGGTAAGGCCCCCTAGTTACTCTGGTTAGAGGCCTCCTAGTGTACTCTGGTGAGAGGCCTCCTAGTGTACTCTGGTGGAGAGGCCTCTAGTGTACTCTGGTGCAGAGGCCTCCTAGTGTACTCTGGGTTGCCTCAGTTTTGACAGATCAAATTCACAGTGTGGTATATCATGCTGATATCTGCTTATATGAAAGCAAACATTTCCAAGTGAAAACATCAATTAAAGGATGCCAGAATCACCAACATTATGAAAAGTGGTCAGACAAAACTCCCTCCGCTGACGAGTTCCTAATATGGATCCTTATCAGCATAAACCCCTATAGGCGTGCCTGTCCACAACCACCGTGAATTCATTAGAACAACAAAGTGTACCTCCATGCTCTTTTCCTCTCTGTTCATTAGCTCCCACCTTGTGGATGGCAATGCTGAGCGTCCTGTCAATTGATTAGGAGCGGAATCATGCTCTGGCTTTGACCTCGTGTGTGTGTGTGTGTGTTGTGTGTGTGTGTGTGTGTGTGTGTGTGTTGTGTGTGTGTGTGTGTGTGTGTGTGTGTGTGTGTGTGTGTGTGTGTGTGTGGTGTGTGGTGTGTGTGTGTTGTGTGTGTGTTGTGGTGTGTGTGTGGGTGGTGTGTGGTGTGTGTGTGTGTGCGTGTGGTTCTGGGGGTTGTAACTGAATGATAGCTGCTGGTGGATCAATGAGAGGCCTGTAGGGTTCTTAGCTGAGTATAATATAACCCAGCTCTGGCTTATTGAATCAGACCCGGGTCGGTAGCCTCAGGCACAGTCTTCCCAATGGAAGTCTGGCTCCATCCAGCACGTTGTACAGCCACAACCTGTTGGTTCTGACACAGTCTGACTTTGACTGTTGATTTCCGTCTACCGGTCTCACCCGTTCTGTTACTGCCCTCTGTGTCTTTGTTTGACAGAGACAGAGTAACCGAAACGTGCAAGAACCATGGATAGAAATCAACAGTCGAAGTCAGACGTTTTCAAAACTGACATGTTGGCGAGAACTTCCAGAACTCTGGTGTCATGGAGAGAACGCAGGAGGAGAGGTGTTGGACGGCCGAGCTGAATAGAAACTGCAGACCAAGAGAACACGCAACCACACGGCGGGTTCTGGATTGAGCTGGATGGAGTGTTGGGGTAGTTACCGTAGTTACAGCATGGTAAAAGGGTCTCTAGCTTTCCCCTGTCAACATCYGTGTGTTTAGTATGCTGTGAGGGTACTAAGAAAGTTACAAACCGGAAAATGCAAAAGATAGTGGAGTTGGAGGCATGAAGCAGCATTAGCATGAGAGAAGGAGCGGAAGCTAACTTACTGTACATTAGATCATTGTTTTGCCCAGCAGAGTTGATTTTAATTTCAGCGAGTTAGCTTGACACCTCTCCTGCTCCTTCTTGCTGGCTCCCGTAACGCTGTCTCACCCCTCTTAGAAATGACCCAGTAACTCATTTTGTAGCCAGTTTGTGACCATACACAATAGTGACCTGGGGTGTGTTCACTACGGAAACCGTTTACCGTTTAAGAACCAAACGGACGCAAACAGAGCAAAATAAATAGTTTCTATTGGACAAATTCAGGTAGGTCCCTCCCTGTTTCGTTCCGTTTGCTTCCRTTTAAGAAAGATTTTGCAATAGAATCGGCGGAATTTATATACCCCAGGACATTGTTTCTTAATGGAACCCAGAGAAGGTCCAGCTGCAGTATGTACTGAATATAGACTGTTATTCTAAGGCATGAACGTTACCTGGATTCAGTGTCTCCAAGACAGAACACGGAACCGTTGCACGACAGCCTTTGTGTGTGATGGGATGACGACAAGTGTTTTGTTCACGCTCTTATTCATTCCTCTGTTTCTACTCCTGTAATGTTATCTTACCTGTATCAGCTCAGCGGGTTACAATAGCAAATCTTAACGGAGAGACTGCCTGCCTGCCTGCCTGCCTGCCTGCCTGCCTGCCTGCCTGCCTGCCTGCCTGCCTGCCTGCCTGCCTGCCTGCCTGCCTGCCTGCCTGCCTGCCTTCCTTCATTAATGTGAACGGTAGCCGTGGCTTGTCAAGGTCCAGCAAAGAATAGAGTGACTCACTTTTCTCCTTTTCTCCTCCTTTTATCAGCCACCAATTGTGTTCTTTCTTGAGCTAATGGGAAATCTGGCAGTGGCCTGTCTCCAGCACTCTGTGAGTGAGTTTTCAGTTATCAGCTCTGAGCGTCTTGAGAGAACTAGTTATGAGCGCCAAGTCTAGGTCCAAGAGGCTTCTAAACAGCTTCTACCCCCAAGCCATAAGACTCCTGAACATCTAGTCAAATGGCTACCCAGACTATTTCCATTCCTCACCACTGCCWCTCTCTGTTGTCATCTATGCATAGTCACTTTAATAACTTTTACCAACATGTACATACTACCTCAACTAACCGGTGCCCCCGCACACTGACTCTGTACTGACACCCCCCTGTATATATTGTTATTTTTTACTGCTGCTCTTTAATTTCTTGTTACTTTTATCTCTTATTCTTATCCATATTTTTTTGAAACTGCACTGTTGGTTAGGGGCTCGTAAGTAAGTATTTCACTGTAAGGTCTACACCTGTTGTATTYGGCGCAAGTGACTAATAACATTTGATTTGATTTTATCGCCCCAACAAGGCCTCGTCTCCAGGGCTGTGCCCTACCCCCCAACTCCCAAGTCTCAACCCCTCTGGTCTCTGAGTCCCACTGCAGCCAGAGTTCCCCATCTCCATCTCCAGAGCTGCAGCTCCTTCCTTCATGCATTCCACACTCTCCGTCCCCATGTAGGGTGGGCATCAAAGGGGCAGGTTGTCCCTCGGCCCCTCAACCACCCACCCCTTCAACCCCCTGCACCTCTCCCTGGTTCCAGCCCTCTCCCTGGTTCCAGCCCTCTCCCTGGTTCCAGCCCTCTCCCTGGGTGGAACTAATTCAGTGGACAGTTTATTAGGTACATCACCCCGTTCACGAAAATGGTTCGCTCCTACAGATGGTGAGTCACGTGGCCGTGGTTTGCTATATAAAGCATGCAGATAGGCATCGAGGCATTAAGTTACTTTTTGATTGAATGTTAGAATGGGTAAAAAAAAACGAGAAAAAAAACGAGTGACCTAAGCGCCTTTGCGCGTGGTATACGAGTGTACAAAACATTAGGAACACTTTCCTAATATTGAGTTGCACCCACCTCCCCTTTTGCCCTCAGAACAGCCTCAATTTGTCAGGGCATGGACTCTACATTGCTTCCCACAGTTGTGTCCAGTAGGCTGGATGTCCTTTAGGTGGTAAAACTGTTGAGCKTGAAAAACCCAGCAGCATTGCAGTTCTTCACACAAGCCGGTGTGCCTGGCACCTACTACCATACTTTATTCAAAGACACTTAACTCTGTTGCCTTGCAAATTCCCCCTCTGAATGGCACACATTCACAATCTATGCCTCAATTGTCTCAAGGCTTAAAAATCCTTCTTTAACCTGTCTCCTCCCCTTCATCTACACTGATTGAAGTAGATTTAAAAAGTGACATCAATAAGTGATCTTAGCTTTCACCTGGATTCACCTGGTCAGTCTATGTCATGGAAAGAGCAGGTGTTATTAATGTTTTGTACACTTKTTTTTACTCAAACCACCCACGAGCTGGATTGGACCCCCCACGGGCCGTACGTTTGACATCCCTGGTATAGAGTAATGCAGGGAGCATGAATCGTGCTGGAAGGCTCTAGAAGGCTAGCCTAAACAGAAAACTCTGCTGGGCTTCAGCCAGCCTGTGACTCGTGACAGATCCTCCGWCTGGCCGTTAAAACACAACACACTGCATTGTTCCTGCTTCCCACRAGGAACAGGCACAGCCATGGTAGCATAATCACATATGACCAGGACATAATCACACTCGGTATTCCCTCGCCGTTCAACAATACATGGCAATAGAGTCGGCTASTCCTGCTCACTGTTTCAGTGACTTGTATATACAGCTAGTATCAGACATTTCTCACATGCAGTCCTTCTATGGTGTGTGTGGTATGGTTTGCAGTGGTTTTCAGGTATTTCCCCCCTTTCCCTCTCTGTCTCAGCTGTAACGATAAGTGGATGTAAATTACTCCAGCGGGACAGGGGTTACTGGTAAAGAGGTCGAGGGTCAGCGTGGATAAAGTCTGTCAGTCTGTGGGAAAGTAGAGGTGGGAGTTGATACCGCTTATCTCTGTGCAGTGACGGAGCACAACTCAGTCTGGACCGACCCGGCCAGTACCCTATTTTATCACTGACTCTATAAGCAAAATCCACAAAGCATATCTAGCCCCTATTCACTCTCCATACTCCACTCCATCAAGTCAGGAATGCCAAGCGAACCGTTCCAGGATTCGTAGACAGTGACGTATCWTCCTCGAGCCAGCAGAAGCCACAGGGATCAGTTGTCGTCCCTCTTGAAGTGAAGTGACTGTTCATTGGAAAGGTTGTCTGACTCAGTTTAGTATACCTTGACACTAATTGGATACAGATTTTGAGGAAGTCTCTTGGATTCCCCCCAAGATAAGCAGTGACGTCTCTCTATTCATAAATCTTTTTGATCTTGGATATGTCACGGTAATGACCCGCGGTACGACTCGACTAGACGTCAGATTCGTTGTAATCGTATACTGTAGCTACCATGGTGGAAATGGAAGCTTCTCTGTTTACAGTAGAGGTTTTTAAAACAGTCCTGTCCAATATGGACATACACTCAGTTGGAAACTGTGCTCTTCCATTTCTATTTTTGCCGTTGATACTGGAAGACCCTGGCCGTGACCCTGGCCGTGACCCTGGCCGTGACCCTGGCCGTGACCCTGGCCGTGACCCCGGCCGTGACCCCGGCCGTGACCCTGTTCTCCGAGGGTGTCTCAGAGAGAGTGGGATATCCAAAAACACATYTCCAATTCACACATGTATATTAAAACACACTTGTACATGTGTGAAACAGGACAAATATAAGCACCCACACTGTCCTTTCCCATCTGGACAAAACGAACACCTATGTGAGAATTCATTGACTACAGCTCTGCGTTCAACACCATAGTGCCCTCAAAGCTCATCACTAAGCTAAGGACCCTGGGACTAAACACCTCCCTCTGTAACTGGGTCCTGGACTTCCTGACGGGCCGCCCACAGGTGGTAAGGGTAAGTAACAACACATCCGCCACGCTGATCCTCAACACGGGGGCCCATTAGAGGTGCGTGCTCAGTACCCTCCTGTACTCCCTGTTCACTCATGACTGCATGGCCAGGCACGACTCCAACACCGTCATTCAGTTTGCCAATGACACAACAGTGGTAGGCTTGATCACCGACAAGGACTAGACAGCCTATAGGGAGGAGGTCAGAGACCTGGCCGTGTGGTGCCAGGACAGCAACCTCTCACTCAATGTGATCAAGACAACGGAGATAATTGTGGACCACAGAAAAAGGAGGACCAAGCACGCCCCCATTCTCATTCGACGGGGCTGCAGTGGAGCAGGTTGAGAGCTTCAAGTTTCTTAGTGTCCACATCACCAACAAATTAACATGGTCCAAGCACACCAAGACAGTCGTGAAGAGGGCACGACAAAACCTATTCCCCCTCAGGAGACTGAAAAGATTTGGCCTGGGTCCTCAGATCCTCAAAAGGTTCAACAGCTGCACCATCGAGAGCATCCTGACTGGTTACATCACTGCCTGGTATGGCAACTGCTCGGCCTCTGACTGCAAGGCACTACAGAGGGTAGTGTGTATGGCCCAGTACATCACTGGGGCCAAGCTTCCTGCCATCCAGGACCTCTATACCAGGCGGTGTTAGAGGAAGCCCCTAAAAATGGTTAAAGACTCCAGCCACCCTAGTCCTAGACTGTTCTCTCTGCTACCGCACGGCAAGCAGTACCGGAGCGCCAAGTCYAGGTCCAAGAGGCTTCTTAACAGCTTCTACCCCCAAGTCATAAGTCTCCTGAACATCTAATCAATTACCTCAACTAACCGGTGCCCCCGCATATTGACGCATATTGACCGGTACTTCTTGTATATAACCTCGCTGTTGTTATTTTACTGCTGCTCTTTAATTATTTGTTACTTTTATTTCTTATTTTTTGGGGTATTTTTCTTAAAACTGCATTGTTGGTTATGGTAAGTAAGCATTTCACTGTAAGAGACCTGTTGTATTCAGAGCATGTGACTAATACAATTTGATTGGATTATTCTTCAGTGCTCCTACCTTTGCCTTTGAGAAAGAGTAAACCTAAACCTGTGGTATAGGGAACAGGGACTTTCTCTAAGCAATTCATGTCCTGTGTGGATATGTGGAGAAGTTCTCTGGGGGTGWTGGGGAGAGGTGGATCTGTAGGGAGAGAGCTATCGCCATCAGTATAACAGATAGTAGAAGATGAAAAGAAAGGGGGAATAGTGTTAAAGGTCATGGCCCTCCCCCTCTTCTCCTCTCCTGATGTCCTGGTTACTTCAGAGAAGGAGAAACGAGGGGGTTCCGACAGACCAGACCAGCAACAAGCAGACAGCTGATTGCAAAGCCAGACACACTGCTGTTGAGGAGGGGATGGAGAGAGAGAGTGGTGAGTGTGATAAGATGGGGAGGGAGGGGAAGAGAAGAGACGGGATGAGAAGGGGAGGGAAGAAGAGACAGAGAGAGAGAGGGTAGGGTGGAGAGAGAGAGAGAAAGAGATGGAGGAGAGAGAGGAGGGAGGGGGAGAGAAGACAGTGAGAGAGGGATGGAGGCGGAGGGAGAGGAGGGGGGAGAGAGAGAGTGACAGAGAGAGGACAAGAGAGGGGGGGCAGAGAGAGGGCGGAGAGAGAGGGAGAGGGGGGAAGAGAGAGAGAGAGAAGAGGGAGAGAGAGAGAGAGAGAGAGAGAGAGAGAGAAGAGAGAGAGAGAGAAGAGAGAGAGAGAGAGAGAGAGAGAGGAGAGAGAGAAGAGAGAGAGAGAGGAGAAGAGAGAGAGAGAGAGAGAAGAGAGATAGGAGAGATAGAGAGAGAGGATGAGGAGAGAGAGGAGAGAGGGGGGAGAGAGATAGCCCTAAGTGATACACCATACCTCCTCCTGCCTGAAAGCTTATAGCTGGGAGGATCTGGATGTGTATATGTTAGCGCTTGTGCTAGCTAGTTTGCGTGTCAGTTTCGGTGCGTGTGTGAGTCAGATTCTGCGTGTGTTCATTTCTTAGTAGTTCTTCCTTTCCCGCTGGAGAGATGCCACTAGCACATACAGAGGTACACCAAGGGCTTTCATTGTACCATGCACAGTTCAACGTTTTCTCACGTCAGCCCACGAATGCACATTCATAATAAAAACTCACAGAGGTGTAGGCCAAACTTAATGATCCAGATCTCAGACGCACTGTTTTGAATATTTCTCCTGTGGTAATGTGTAGATTTTGTAATTGTACCCGCGGGCCAGGGTGCTCTGGTCTCAGCCAGTAAAAGCAATCATACAAGCCAAAGGAACTGATTATGAAGGTTCTGTCAGCCAAGTGACAAGGTGGAGAAGGGATATTGTTCTCGTAAATGACATTCACTTTTTGTGTGATCCGCAAATGGATTCACAGGGGAGCAATGTCAGAAGGACAATAAGTGCCTTTCACTGTCTAACTGATGGGGGTTTGTACTATACAATTACAAGCCTTGCAGAGAGCACTTCACCCCATCACCATATATCCCTGTTGACTGACTCAAATGAAATGAATTCATACATCAATTAAATTACAACTTGGCTCTCGACCCAGCTGGCATAACATGTACTTTTGGCGGACACCTTGACCTGTAAATGAACTCCAAGCTGAGTTGAAGGATATTSACACTGCCCAATAGTTTAGTTCTTAGTTTCTAGAGATTTTATTTGAGTCTTGGGCTCCTTTGGGCTACTATTGTTGAGTTCGTACCCTTGGCAGTAGAGTGTGAGCTGAGCCTTTTGTTCTCYGTCAAGAAACAAACAACGCGTGTATTATAGAGAAGAAAAGTGGGTGGGAGAGTATTATAGAAGTGTATTTATAATTCAAGGTTCTTCCGTTAAAAAAAATCCACTTGGACATACTGTACATGCCAGGTTCATAACACAAAGAAGAAATAAAGCACTTTTTTTGTCAAACTCAAATCCAAAACGAGTACAGACGCCTTTAAAACGACCTCGAATTGCTCGAGTTACAATGTAATGTTCTGTTCACATTCTGTAGGATTAAAAAGTTATCTTCAAAGTACCGTGCTGTTCGTTTTAAGTTTGGGAGACATTTTAGATATTTCTTCAGACATATTGTAGGCTAGCTCTGTTCTTCTCCCTCGGTTGCACTTCTTGTTCAATTACTACTTCTCTCTAATCTTCATCTGTCTTTCCCCCCTCTGTATGTCGCGCTGAGAACTGAGGTCAAAATGAACCGCTGCAAAGAAGAGTAAATTCTTCAGGGGAAATGATCAATTCCACTTTTCTTTAGTGCGACTGCTTCCTGAGCTCTATAAGCCCATCACCCTGAGATGTTATTCAAATGTATTCAGCCTCTCCCTCGCCTCCCTGTCCACTTTACTAAACAGTGAAGACTCCAGAGCTACAGCGGCCTGGCCTCGGTAGCTTATGTTGTGGAGCAGACATATACTCTGAAAATATGTTTGTTTGGACAGCATGAGGTTGGTCCGGTGACCTGGGAAATGTTCAAGCATCTTTTTTTTTTCATTTGACATGAAATGTTCAATCAATACGAGAGGAAATTTATGTTCAACTCTCAAGACACTACTGGTAATGTTACATGGTAAACATTGATTATGAGGAGGCTAGTAGATAGTATGGTTCCTTGTTTATTTTTCCTTCTTTTTTTAACCACACCAGACAAGAAGTTCCCTCATGGGAAAAATAAAGTGAATTGAATTGAATTCTCCTTATCTCATCCGTCTTAAATGATCTAGCTTTACTGTAATAATTGCACTACGCTCTTTGAAAAGAAGGTGCTACCTAGAACCATAAAGGGTTTGTCAGTTGTCCCCATTGGAAMACCCTCTGAAAATAACTATTTTTGGTTCCAAGTGAAACCCTTTATTGGTTCTACGTGGAACCCTTTCACCAGAAAAAGCYTCTAACTACAATCTTTTTCATCCCCAAAGGGTTCTACCTGGAACCAAAGGAAGAACCCTTTTTTCTAAGAGCGTAGGTATCTGTCAATATGGCCTTCTAAACAGTTTTTTCACTGTGTCCTTCCTGGTATAAATATAGTAAATGGTAAATTGGGCTTTCCTGTCCAATAGGTCATTACTTTTGCTGCTAAAAGCTCTAACAACCGACCCTCATCTTCTCAACCACTCCTAATATGGCCTCCAAATTAGCCAGGCAGGCGTGGCTGGTATAAAAGTGTGTGTGAGTCTGCGTTAATGCCTGTCTATTGTGTGGTTGGATGGATGTGTGTGTGATGGTGTAAATGTATCAACCGGTGGCTATGTGTATGTGTAGGATGTATGTTTGTGTATATGGCAAGAGTCACCATAGTATTTGTTTGACGGTGTCTAATGCTGTTACGTGTCAGAGAGTGGGTCTATGTGTATGTTTGTATAGGGAGAGGGATGTATACAGTGCCTTCAGAAAGTACCTAATTCTATCAGACCTCCGGTTAAGAACCAGATGCAGACAGTTCGAGAAGAACCAGATGCAAACAGTTCGAGAAGACCCAGATGCAAACAGTTCGAGAAGACCCAGATGCAGACAGTTCGAGAAGACCCAGATGCAGACAGTTCGAGAAGACCCAGATGCAGACAGTTTGAGAAGACCCAGATGCAGACAGTTCGAGAAGACCCAGATGCAGACAGTTCGAGAAGACCCAGANATGCAGACAGTTCGAGAAGACCCAGATGCAGACAGTTCGAGAAGACCCAGATGCAGACAGTTCGAGAAGACCCAGATGCAGACAGTTCGAGAAGAACCAGATGCAGACAGTTCGAGAAGAACCAGATGCAAACAGTTTGAGAAGAACCAGATGCAGACAGTTCAAAATAACAAAATGTTTATTTATGAAACAGGGGGCAGGCAAACGACAGGTCAAGGGCAGGCAGAGGTCAGTAATCCAGGTCAGAGTCTGTAAGGTACAGAACGGCAGGCAGACTCWGGGTCAGGGCAGGCAGGGGTAAGTAATCCAGGGCAGTGTCAAGAGGTACAGAACAGCAGGCAGGCTCAGGGCAGGCAGAATGGTCAAAACCGGGAGCCCTAGAAAACAAGAACTAACTAGAAACAGGAGTACGGGAAAACCGCTGGTAGGCTTGACGAGACAAGACGAACTGGCAACAGACAAACAGAGACCACAGGTATAAATGCACCGGGGATACAGTGATGGGAAAGATGAGCGACACCTGGAGGGGGGTGGAGACATACACAAAGACAGGTGAAACAGATCAGGGTGTGATTGGTTTATTACAGCCTGAAGTTGTTCACACGTCTCCACGCAATACAAATCAAATCAAATGTTATTAGTCACATGCGCCGAATACAACAGGTGTAGACCTTACAGTGAAATGCTTACTTACGAGCCCCTAACCGACAGTGCAGTTTAAAAAAAATACGGATAAGAATAAGGGATAAAAGTAACAAGTAATTAAAGAGCAGCAGTAAAAAATAACAATATATACAGGGGGGTGCCGGTACAGAGTCAATGTGCGGGTGCACTGGTTAGTTGAGGTAGTATGTACATGTAGGTAGAGTTAATTAAAGTGACTATGCATAGATGACAACAGAGAGAGGCAGTGGTGTGGAGGGGGGGTGGTGGGGGGGGGGGTAGCCATTTGACTAGATGTTCAGGAGTCTTATGGCTTATCCCACAATAACAAAGTGAAAACATGTTTAGGAGAATTATTTACCAAATGTATTGGTCATAAAAAAGGTGACAGATGGTTTGGATGTACACACAGTACAGACGCTGGTAAACATGCATCTTAGTTAAAGAAGTGGTCATGTGTTGCATGCCCAGTCCTCTCTTCACAGGCAGTCAGGCCAACTTTGAAATTTGACGTTTGAGAAACATTGATGAACGTCCGATCCTGACGTGAGAGACTGTGAGAGCTGGTTGCGTTTTCTCCGCTAGCCATCCGCTAGCTATCTCCGCTAGACATTAGCCAAGTGTTGGCTATGGGCTCAGATAGCCAGTCAAACCGCCTCCTCACTGACAGAAATCACGTCACTCATTGTGCGCGCCACAAAATCTGGCGGGAAAATCCAACCCGACCGGGAAAATAAATACCAATGAATACAGCGGGCAGGCGAGGGGCGCACTGTTGTTACTGTTGTTACTGTTGTTACTGTTGTTACTGTTGTTACTGTTGTTACTGTTGTTACTGTTGTTACTGTTGTTACTGTTGTTACTGTTGTTACTGTTGTTACTGTTGTTACTGTTGTTACTGTTGCATAACATTGGATGTCCACTAGCGAATTATTGGAGCTTTTGATCATTCAATTTTTTTTAAAGTTACATATTGCAGCTTTAAGCACATTTTTAATGCTGAATGTATTTTGGCTTGCCAAAACAAAGAGGTTAAATACTTATTGACTCAAGACATTTCAGCTATTCATTTTTTATTCATTTGTAAACTTTTCTAAAAACATAATTCCACTTTGACATTATGGGGTATTGTGTGTAGGCCAGTGACACAAAACCTCAATTTAATCAATTTTGAATTCAGGCTATAGCAAACAAAAAGTAGAGAAGGTCAAGGGGTGTGAATACTTTCTGAAGGCACTGTATGTGTRGTGAGGACTGGGAGGTCACRGGGTTGGGTGAAGGCTCTACAGAACACCATTATATGAGGGTCATTGGCAGGAGCTCTCTGTTGCGTTCCCCAGGCACTTCCTCTGTGCTGGGTGTTTAGAGTAGAGCAGAGCAAGGGGCACGGAGGAGGTGCTGAAGTAGTTAGAGGGAAATTCACATTTTCAACACAGAACGTCCAGGATAGTCCTTGATCTTCATCTCAGATGTGAAGTGGACAACAGCTCTGTTGAAACTGAACAGAGAGACAGAAAGAGAAAAAGGAGGGATGGATCCGTTAGGGGGGATTTATGGGTCTTGGCACAGCTCCAAAGTGGAGTAAAAACTGCTTCCTCTCCTATAGTGGAGGGCTGTAAGTCCAGGGCAGACGGAGACTAGACGGCAAGGCTTGGAACCCTCTTACTTTATTAGGAATAGCAATCTTATCGTAGAATGAGAGCACAATTTGTCAAGGCCCTCAGCGAGACAACAAATAATGGTAATAATGTCTCGTTAGGGATTGTTGATAGTGAAGGGACCGGGGGTAAACTTGCCTTTAACTGTCATAAATTGGCAGCCGCAGAGCAGCAAACTGATAAGAAGAAAGRAATGTCCCTTTAAACTGTCAATTTCACGTTACAGAAAATAAATGACCTCCATCATTCAACAATTGACCTTTAARATTTGGCACAAAATCTCTACTCCTTAGAGAAATTGGGTAACTTAATACCCTCATCAAAAACTTGAAAGGACTAAAGACAGTACCCTGTGGTACCCCTACAATTGGCCTCACTGCAGCTGGTYTGCCTCGTCTTGTAATGCACTGTAMAACATTGAGGAGSAAAATATAAACATTCCTCACTGGTCAAAGTGGAGCGTTCCAAGGGGTTACCAGAGGGTAGTAAACAAGGGGGCAGGGGAGAGGGGGATATTKTTGGTCCCAGCCCAAATTGTTGTTTTCCATTACAGGCCAGCGTGCCAAATGTCCCGGCCCAGGGGGAGTGCATGTGACCCTCCTGAACTGATATTGCGGTCACATCCCTCTTCAGATAACAGAGASCTAACGAGAGCCAGGTTTGATTCAGTGGGTGTCTGCCTGCCTGTSAAGAGAGGACTGGGCATGCAACWCATGACCACTTCTTTAACTAAGATGMATGTWTACCAGCRTCTGTACTGTRTGTACATCCAAACCATCTGTCAGCTTTTTTTTTGACCAATATTTTTATTGACATTTCCCATTATGCAACAAGTACATTGACTTTCGTGAACTAACACTCACACTTGTCATTTTTCCAACTAACTTGCACTGACCTTTGCTGATAGCTACTTTATTGAGGAAAAATATACTTACTATGACTGAGATGTGTGTTTGTCCCACCTAGCTACCTTAAGATGAATGCACTAACTGTAAGTCGCTCTGGATAAGAGCGTCTGCTAAACGACTCAAATGTTAAATGTAAGTACAACAATAGACCAGATACATCACTCCGATAACAACGAAATACATCACATGTAGACTTTGAGTTGCTATGAGTGCTTGCTGTGGATTGCATGACTTCACTGTTCAGTGCTGGCTTGTCTCAATTGCTGAGCTACGTGATACCCACTGTTGAAAGCGGTTCCCTTCCTGTTTACAGTTGCATTGTGTTTCACTGTGTGGTTTGTCTCAGAGAATCTGTGTTAGCATCATAATGTGTGGTCCTAGATCAGCATCTGGGATACATTCACCCATAGAATGGTACTATATTGTGGATATATGTGCAGTAAACAGAGCTTTGAACAAGGAATGAGTGGCATCCAAGCAGCAGGTAAAACTCTAGACGCACCCATTGTTGAGGCCTGCTATCTGTATTTTTCCCAGTCATGTGAATCCATAAATTAGGCCTAATATCAATTACTGATTCCTCAATATGAAACTGTTAACTCAGAAATCAACTAAAGACATGCATGTTGCGTTTTATTTTTGTTTCAATGTGTGTTCAAAGGTCAATTGAAAACATTGTAATGTTAAAGTGGGGTAAATTGTGGGTGCCTTAAACCATAATGTGCTTAACAGAGTTTTCAAGTTGGAGCTACATTTGGGACAACTAAACACTTTAAGTTCAAGGTACAACCACAACAAAAAAAAAGCTATGAAACCAGTTACTAAGTATAACATTAGTTGAATCAACAAGATTATTTTTTACAGTGTAGGTTCTGTTATTCTAGTGTTCCGTGCCTAGTCAGGATAGTCCCGTCTGCCCCTGCTGAGGAAGAGACCATCAGAGTAGCATGGATTGACTACGATGCAAGGATTTGGACAGGTGTGTGGAGGGTTTTTGGTATATATTATATATGTGTGTGTGTGTGTTGGTGTGTGTTGTGTGTGTGTGTGTGTGCTGTGTGTGTGTGTGTGTGTGTGTGTGTGGTGTGTGTGTGTGTGTGTGTGTGTGTGTGTGGTGTTGTGTGTGTGTGTGTGTGTGTGTGTGTGTGTGTGTGTGGGTGCATGCGTGCGTCTGTCTGTGCGTGCTGTGCAGTGCCGTGCGTGCGTGCGTGGCCGTGCGTTGCGTCGTGCGTGCGTGCGTGCGTGCGTGCGTGCGTGCGCTGCGTGCGTGTGCGTGCGGTGCGTGCGTCGCGTGGCGTGCGTGCTTTGTCGCGTTGCGTGTTTTTCGTGCGTGCTGCGTAGCGCTTTGGCCGCGTGGTGCGTGCGTGCGTGCGTGTGTTGCGTGCTGTGTGTGTGTGTGTGTGTGTGCGGTCTAGAGTTTTACCTGCTGCTTGGATGCCACTCATCCTTGTTCAAAGCTCTGTTTACTGCACATATATCCACAATATAGTACCATCTATGGGTGAATGTATCCCAGATGCTGATCTAGGACCACACATTATGATGCTAACACAATTCTCTGAGACAAACCACACAGTGAAACACAATGCAACTGTAAACAGGAAGGGAACCGCTTCAACAGTGGGTATCACGTGCTCAGCAATTGAGACAAGCCAGCACTGAACAGTGAAGTCATGCAATCCACAGCAAGCACTCATAGCAATCAAAGTCTACATGTGATGTATTTCGTTGTTTCGGAGTGATGATCTGGTCTATGTTGTACTTACATTTAACATTTCGAGTCCGTTTAGCAGACGCTCTTATCCAGAGCGACTTACAGTTAGTGCATTCATCTTAAGGTAGCTAGTGGGAACAACACATCTCAGTCATAGTAAGTATCATTTTTCCTCAAAAAAGTGCTATCAGCAAAGGTCAGTGCAGTTAGTCGGAAAAAAAAGACAAGTGTGAGTGTTAGTTCACGAAGTCAATGTACTTGTGCATAATGGGAATGTCAATAAAATATTGGTCAAAAAAAAAAGCTGACAATGGTTTGGATGTACACCAGTACAGATGCTTGGTAAACATGCATCTTAGTTAAAGAAAAAGTGGCATGATGTTTGCATGCCCAGTCCTCTCTTACACAGAGGCAGCGCAAGACACCCCTGAATCAAACCTGGCTCTCGTTAGCTCTTCTGTTATCTGAAGAGGGATTGTGACCGCAATATCAGTCAGGAGAGGTCACATGCACCCCCCTGGGCCGGGGACATTTGGCACGCTGGCCTGTAATGGAAACAACAATTTGGGCTGGACCAACAATATCCCCCTACTCCCCTGCCCCTTGTTTACTACCCTTGGTAACCCCTTGGAACGCGTTCCAGCTCATGGTGATTAGTTAACCGACTGTAACAGTTTTAACTTTATTGGCCCCCGCCCCGACCCTGGCGTGCGAGACCAGGGACCTCTGCACACAGGATCAAACAAATCAGTTGTATTCCCACCTCGGAAGGCGCCTGTTTAACCCATCGCTCCACAAGGCTGTCGCTTCCCTTTGCAGAGCCAAGGGGTATACCCACCTACTGGTCAAGTCTTTCCAAGTGAGGCTGATACGTAACCCGATTGACAACGGCTATGTAAGGCGCTGCCACCACCCCCGCTATGAACTAGTCTATGCCTAATTCCCAATCCTATACTAACATAGGGTTGGTTGGTGCAAATTACAAGACGAGGCAGACCAGCGTGCAGTGAGCCGATGTGTAGATTGGGGTACCCACCAGTGGTAGGGGGTGGGGATGGGGTGATGGGGGTACTGTCTTTGAGTCCTTTCAGTTGGTTGAGGAGGGTTGTAATATTAAGGGGGTTGAAGGTAAGTGGGCCCCAGATAGTGTGTTCTCTAAGGTGAGGTAATAGAGTAGAGATTTGGGCGTGATGGTTGTGGTGGCCAGGTAAATTTTAAAGGTCAATTGTTGAAGATTGTTGGGCATGTATTTCTATAACGTGGAAGCATTGGAGCGGAATGGGGTTGGTGTTTAAAGGGATCATTTTTTCTTTTGGCGTAATTTCAGGATTGGTTTGACGGTTCTTGACTTCTGCGGGCTGCCAAGGTATGACAGTTAAAGGCAAGATAGTTTATACCCCTCCCCTTT
>NC_036840.1:34193214-34194715 GCF_002910315.2 Salvelinus sp. IW2-2015
CACTCAAGATCTGGTCCCGGTATTTTTGTGCATTCAAATTGCCATCGATAAAATGCAATTTTGTTCATTGTCTGTAGTTTATGCCTGCCCATACCATAACCCCACCACCACCATGGGGCACTCTGTTCACAATGCTGACATCAGTAAACCGCTCGCCACATGACGCCTGTCACGGCCGTCGAATGAAGCRTTGTGAGCGTACATATTCCTTTTTATTTAGGATGCTGCCGACAAAAACAATAAACAATAGAAGAACAACCGTGAAGCTTAAGGCTATAGTGCCAACAAACAAAGACAACTTCCCACAACGAAAGGAGGGGAAAAAGTATGGTTCCCAATCAGAGACAACGATAGACAGCTGTCCCTGATTGAGAACCATACCCGGCCAAAACATAGAAATACAAAATCATAGAAAACAAAAATATAGAATGCCCACCCCGAATCACACCCTRACCAAAYCAAATAGAGACATAAAAAGGCTCTCTAAGGTCAGGGCGTGACAACGCCATACTCATGGTCTGCGGTTGTGAGGCCGGTTGGACATACTGCCAAATACTCTAAAACGACGCTGGAGGTGGTTTCTCTGGCAACAGCTCTGGTGGACATTCCTGCAGTCAGCATGCCAATTGCACGCTCCCTCAAAACTTGAGACATCTGTGGCATTGTGTTGTGTGACAAAACTGCACATTTAAGAGTGGCCATTATTGTCCCCAGCAGAAGGTGCACCTGTGTAATGATAATGCTGTTTAACAATCTTCTTGATATGCCACACCTGTCAGGTGGATGGATTATCTTGGCAAAGGAGAAATGCTCACTAACAGRGATATAAACACATTTGAAACAGTGAAATCGAGTATAGCGGGGAAAAGCCTGGCACGACGTGATGCACCCCTCCTAGGGACGGCATGGGAGAGCGCAAGCAAGCCAGTGACTCAGCCCCCATAATAAGGTCAGAGACAGAGAATTCCAGTGGAGAGTAGATTCATGTTCTGATACACTCATTCCCTCCTTATTCTAGTGCTTATTCTCCTGCAGCTAGTGTTACTCTACAGTATAACTACAATTCCATTGTTTCTTCACTCTCCACTCACTCTCAACAGGCCTTCTTGAAACTTTCAGAACTTTGTCAATGTCCATGAAAGTTGGTAACTAGGACATTGGGAAACTTCTGAAGGGGACTATTTTAATGGCAGTAGCCGTTCAAAGTAGCAGGGTTCCATAGAAGTCAGGAAGAGAACACACACTCTGCGACTGTGGCTGAGAACAAGGGTCCATGAGGGAGGAGAGAAAGAGAGGATTTACAGATTGCCTGTGGATGGGGGCCAGGAAAAAGTGGCCTCATAGGTCTTAGCCATGTTATAGTGGACGTTTCTGGGGAGGCTGGGAGCTGGAATGGTTTCAGCCCAGCTTCCTCACTCCCGTCCTGGGACCACCGATTGTTCTACCTGGGACCTGGGGATGTCACTGAAATAAATAACACACACACACACACACACACAAA
>NC_036840.1:34196719-34228551 GCF_002910315.2 Salvelinus sp. IW2-2015
AGAGAGGATCTGTTCGAGTGGTTAGGGGAGGAGTATCAGTCTGGGGAGGACGTTATTCAGTCTGGGGAGGTAGGTATCCAGTCTGGGATGATCGTCTATACTGAGGAGTATCGGGGAGGACGTATCAGTCTGGGGAGGAGGTATCAGTCTGGGGAGGAGGTATCAGTCTGGGATGAAGTAGCAGTCTGGGGAGGAAGTAGAAGAGTTCACTATGAGCCTCATAAAAAAAAAAACTCTCTGCCAAATGGTACGCACCAGCTCGTCACCTTCTAGAAAAGGGTATTTGGCTAAGAGTCAGGAAAGGGCATATCTGATGCACCGGGACGATAAAAACACACACGTGCACACGGCCCTTGTTTTCCTCCGACATATTGAAATTGCCGTGGGTTGAGGGTTAGGGTAATTGTGGTGTAGGAGCTGGGTCTAGGCTTGTCAGGGTCTCAAAGCCATAAAAGGTACACTTCTGATGGAACGGAAAGCAAAACACACATCTGGGTTCCTCTGAGCCATAGAAAAAAGACATGTTTTTAGGAGGTGAGTATAGGGAGGTGGTAGAGGTGCGGCGAGCCCTCCTCCAACACGTCTGCGCCGACAGCTTGAGCTGCAGTCTGCAGTGAAACTCTAACAAGGCAGTGAGCCAGTTCGGCCCCGCGGTGAAGCACGTTGAACCGGGGACCTCGGCAGCAGACTCAGTTTTATGGCAGTTTTATGGCTCCAAGTGTTGGGTGGTGTTTAATGATCACTAACTCCCCCCCCCTCTAACACCCCTCCCCTCCCACCCCCCCCCCTCTTCATCTCTCACTGCCCTTCCATCCTCTGCCCTTAACAGTTCCTCCTCAGCCTCCTGCCCTCTAACAGGTCTCTGCCTCATATGTCCTGCCCTGCTAAGTTCTCTCCTGCCCGCTTATACAGTCGTCCTGCCCTTGCTAATAGTCCCTCCTGCCCTCTAATAGTTCTTCTCCCTTGCCTTCCCTAATAGTCCTCCTGCCTCTCTATAGTTCTCTCCTGGCCCTCTAATAGTCTCTCCCCGGTACTCAGTGCTCTCCCTATAGCCTCTATACCTCCTTGCCCTCTAATAGTCTCTCCTGCCCTCTAATAGCCCCGTGCCCTATAGCTCCCTATGTCTAATAGTCCCTCCTGCCCTCCTAATACTCTCTCCTGCCCTCTAATAGTCCCTCCGTGCCCGTATAATAGTGTCCTCCTGCCCTTCTAACAGTCTCTCCTGCCCTCTTAATAGTCCCTCCTGCCCTCTAAAAGCTCTTCTGCCCTGCTAATAGGTTCCCCTGCCCCATAGTCCCCGCTGCCCTCTAACGTCCCTCCTGCCCCTCTAATAGCCCCCTGCCCGTCTAATAGTCCTCCTGCCCTCGCTAGTTCCTTCTTTAAAATACTCCTCAATAGGGTGTCTGCAAACAAGTGCATCGTAACACTACCTTTAGGTCCCTCAATAGGCTAGGAATACCAAACTCTAAAAACCCTTCCCAATCAGGACTTATCACAAGATCTACTAATTATAGACATTGAGCCGAGTCTGACGCCAAACCATATGATGAGATGAATCAGTCACGTGTGACATCTCACGACACAATAACGTTATTATTATTTTTTTTTTTATAGGTCATTCAGAATGGAGAATGCGACAGACGATTCTTACTCTGCTGGATACAATTAATTTCGTTAACCACTGATAATGTATTGTTATCTATAAAAGAAGCATAACCTTTAGGACTGGGAAGATAGGAGGTGTTGAATGGCGAGAGAACAAGGAGATCGTGTGAGAAATAGTTGAATAGCTACAGTGTATTTAGGTTATGAGTATTGTGTATGTGTGTGTTGTTGCATATATTTAGCAGTACACAACTCAGAACAAAAAAGAAACGATCCTTCTCACTGTCAAATGCGTTTATTGTTCAGTAAACTTAACATTTGTAAATATTTGTATGAACATAAACAAGATCAACAACTGAGACATTAAACTGAAGACAAGTTCCACCAGACATGTGAACTAACAGAAATTGATAATGTATGTCCCTGAACGAGGGGGGGTCAAATTCAAATGAGTAACAGTGTGGCACACCAGCTGCATAGGTACTGCAGTTGAATCTTCGAGATCGGGCTCTTGCTGGCCATGCCAGAACACTGACATTCCTGTCTTGCAGGAAATCACGCACAGAACGGCAGTTATTGACTGTGCATTGTCCTGCTGGAGGGCTATGTTCAGGGTGAGCCTGCAGGATAGGGACCACATGATGGGCAGGAGGATGTCTTTCCTCTGTAGACGGCTACAGCATTGAGATTGCCTGCCAATGACCAACAGCTTAGTCGGATGATGCTGTGGACACAACCGGCCCCAGACCATGATGGACCCTCCCCTCCCAAATCGATCCCGCTCCAAGAGTACAGCCTCCGGTGTTCGTTTAACGCTCATTCTTCGACACATAAGCCCAAATCCTGCCTCACCCTGGTGAGACAAAACCGACGACCACGTCAGTGAAGAGCACTTTTTGCCAGTCCTGGTGCGGTCCACGACGGTGGGTTTATGCCCATAGCGACTTTGTTCCGTGATGTCTGGTGAGGACCTCGCCTTGACAACAGGTCTACAAGCCCTCAGGTTCCAGCCGCCTCTCAGCCTTTGTGTGACAGTCTGAGCACTGATGAGGGATTTTTGCGTTCCTGGTGAGTGACCGGGCAGTTGGTTGCCATCTGTCCCGCAGGTGTGATGTTCGGAGTACCGATCTGCTGTGTCAGTGTTGTTACAGTGGTCTGCCACTGCTAGAGACGATCAGCTGTCCGTCCTTGTCTCCCTGTAGCGCTGTCGATAGCTGTCTTCACTGTCACCGTACATTTGCATTTATTTCCTGGCCACACTGCAGTCCGCATGCCCTCCTTGGCAGCTGCCTAAGGCAGGTTCCGCAGATGAGCAGGGACCCTGGCATCTTTCTTTGGTGATTCAGAGTCGAGTAAAGAAGGGTTTCCAGAGTTTTCATAACTGTTGACCTAATCGCCTGGTTAGTATCTCAACGGACCGTTCCACAGGTGCTGTATCTATTAGAGTTATTGGTCCTCAACAAGCATTGGGAAAAACAGTGTGTAGAACCCTTTACAATTGAAGATCTGTTGAATCTCATTTGCATTTTTACGAATTATCTTAAAAGCAAAATGTCGGCTGACAAAAGAGGCGTTCTTTTTTTTGCTGAGTTTATGGTTGAATGTGCACATCAGTGTGTGTTGTGTGTGTGGGGGGTGTGTGTGTGTGTGTGTGTGTGTGTGTGTGTGTGTGTGGTGTGTGTGTTGTGTGTTGTGTGTGTGGTTGTGTGTGTGTGTGTGTGGGTGTGTGTGTGTGTGTGTGGGTTGTGTTGTGTGTGTGTGTGTGGTGTGTGTTTGTCCTCCCCAGACTGATACCTCCTCCCCAGACTGATACGTCCTCCCCAGACTGATACCTCCTTCCCAGACTGCTACGTCCTCCCCAGACTGATACCTCCTTCCCAGACTGCTGCGTCCTCCCTAGACTGCTCCTGCACAACCCCCCCCCAGTTTGGTTGGAAACACAGTCTCCATTAACTCGTGCTTTGTTTTCATTACAGAACCCTGAGGCCCTTTCCTGTGCAGGGCCTTGGCCACTTTCTCTGCTTCCATATCAAAAGGAGCGTTATTAGCAAGGTGAGTGGAAGGATTGTGCCTATCATGGTTGAATATCAAATCAAATCAAATCAACATAGGCTGGTATCTTTTTTCTTGCTTAAGGCTATAGCGTCAGTGTTGGATGTCACATTTTATGAGCGAAAGGAATCTTAATTTGATTCCGTGAGTTGCTTTGGTAAAGGACAGAAAGGCGAGTGGGGAATGCAGTATTTACAAAATGTTTTACATGTGGGTATGCACGCACACATGCACGCACGCACACACACACACACACAAAGAAGAACAGACGCAAGTATCATTCASTTAAACAGACACCCATTGAAGATATCCATTCAACCCTTTCGTTACTTACATTTGCTAGTTAAGCAAAAAGTGTTCATGTTCTCTCTGCAAAGACAGAGATAAGAAAGACGGACCAAAGAAAAGAGAGAAAGCTTCAGCTATGGACTGAAAGGAGACCAAGGGGAACAGACTGGTGGGCTATTGGAACACAGACAGGTTTTTGTCTGATAATTCTCCTGCTTGTGGAATTATTGAAGAAAACAAAAACATTTTGAAGCGTCATAACTGAATATCTGCCTTGAAGGCCTGGTGGGATGGTGTGTTTTTGTGTGTGTATGTTTGTGTKTGTATGTGCCTGTGTGTGTGTGTGTGCCTGTGTGCCTGTGTGTGTGTTGCTGGAGGGTAGGGGATATGGGGGGTAGGGGACATGGGGGGTATGGCTGGGTCCCAAGCTATTTCCATAAACTGACTTATGAAAACCTTACGACACACTCTTAGAAAGATAAATATACACAGTGCAGTGCACCTCCCCCAGCCCTCCCGAGACACCACAGGCATCTCACTCGCTCTCTCTCACACACACACCACCACACACACACCACACACACACACACACACACACACACACACACACACACACACACACACACACACACACACACACACACACACACACCACACACACACACACATTGAGAACCCCCCGCCTCTTCCAAAAACATATAATTATTTTTTCAATTCCCTCCCTCTTTCCTTCGCTCATTCCCCTCTTGCTCTCCCTCCCTCCCCTTCTCTCGCACCATCTCTCTCCCTCCCTCTCTCTCTCTTCCCACTCCCTCTCTGAAATCTAGAGACAATCTGCAAGCACTCAACACCGGCACAGAACTCTGTTAGCAGGGAAGACTGAGGTAGTTGGAGAGAGAGAGAGAGGTTTGGAGAGGTAAAGTGCAGATGAAGAGAGAAAAGTTTGGATGGGAAGAAAAAAAACAAGACACAAATAGTAAAAAAAGTTGAAGAGGAGAAAGAGAAAAAAGAAGAAGAAGAAAAGGCGAGGATTTGAAAAGTGAGTTGTGGAGAGTGAACTAACAATGGGCTCCCCAGTGTGCTGTGCTGCTGCTGTAGTTGTCTCACTACTGGGTCTCCTCTACTATAGTCCCCCTGTATGGGGCCAGGAGCTACAGGAGAGGGACGCTCTGTGCAACGAGGACGGCTGCTTCGTGGTCTACTTTCAGCGCAAGACCTTCCTGGACTCCTGGAGGAGTTGCAAGGAGAAGGGAGGCAACCTGGCCACAGTCAAACTCCAAGAGGGGGCTGACACTATCGCTGCTCTCTTCTCCAGCGTAGAGCTACGGGGCCCCAGAACCAAGGTCCGGGTGTGGATTGGTCTCCAGAGACAGCCTCGCCAGTGTACCGCCTCTCGCCCTCTCCGTGGGTTCTCCTGGATTACGGGTGACCAGGATACCCAGTACACCAACTGGCTGAGGGACGACTCACCCAGTACCTGTTCGGCCCCGCGCTGTGTGGTTATGACCTATGGCACAGCCGTCCACGAGCAGCATGATAATTTTAAATGGCTGGACGGCTCGTGTTCGGTGCCCGTGGATGGCTACTTGTGCCACTACACCTACAAGGGCATGTGCCCGGCTATTTGGAGCGAGGGGGGCGGCAATGCCCTCTATAGTACCCCCTTCAGTCTCCTCAGTAGCCTCCTTACCCACGTGCCCTTTGGATCTGTAGCCACGGTGCCCTGCCCGGGGGGCACAGAGGAGGAGCAGTCAGTGCTGTGTATGCTGAGGGAGGATGGCACTGTGGGGTGGTCCAGGGAGACGCCCCTCTGCTCCGACACCACAGAGAAGAGCTGGTGTGATCGGGACAATGGAGGCTGTGAGCATTTCTGCCAGGAGGCCAGGGAACACTACTACTGTGAGTGCTCGGACGGCTTTCAGCTCGGTGACGACGGGCAGACATGTGTTGCTGTCGACCGGTGCCACAGTGCCCCCTGCGAGTTCGAATGCCTTCCGCTGTCGGACGGCTACCGCTGTGCCTGCCCCGAAGGCTACATGCTGGCCCCGGATGAGCGTGGTTGCCTGGATGTAGATGAGTGCCTGCAGAGTCCCTGCGAGCAGCTGTGCGTCAACGCCCCGGGAACCTTCGAGTGTCGCTGCCGCCAGGGCTACCGGCCGGACCAGGAGGGCGACTGCGAGGACGTGGATGAGTGCATGGAGGACCCCTGTGAGCACGCCTGCGAGAACACGCCTGGCTCCCACATCTGCCACTGCCACCTGGGCTTCTCCCCCCTGCCMGAGGACCCCTCCCACTGCCAGGACACCGACGAGTGTCAGATCCCTGGGACATGTCAGCAGATGTGTGTGAACTACGAGGGGGGCTTCGAGTGTTACTGCGAGGTGGGCTACGAGCTACTCTCTGACCAATTCTCCTGCAGGAAGATAGGGGAGGACTCACCCACCACAGTCACGCCCTCGTACCCCTGGGTCACCCGCCAACCCGGTTCCAAGTGGGACCCCCAGCAGACCTACACCGACTGGCCCCTGGAGGAGGAAGAGTCCCTGGACTGGCTCACAGACCCTCCCAGGCTGGAAAGTGACATCATCTGGGTCACCAGTGCACCCCAGGAGGAGCCAGTCCTAAACCACAACCCATTCCTGCCCCCCCCCACGGAAGAGACCGAGGAGGAGGAGGAAGAAGAGGAGGAGGAGGAAGAAGAGGAGGAGTATACACCTGGCTGGGACATCATGAATTGGAATGTTCCAGCCAAGGTCCAGCCAGAGTTGAAACCCACACCCAGTCTCTCTCCCAGCCCCACATCCGACACAATCCCCACCCCAACTCCCACCTCTGACAGGTATTGGTTTGAGGAGGATGAGGAAACCACTACCAGTCCCTCAGTCCTCCCCACCTCCACTATCTCGGGAGGGGCCTGGAACTGGTTCTGGATCAGTTCCACCCCCACCAGCCAGGACCAAGGACTTACCACATGGCAGGAGCCAATCACTGACCAGTATGTCCCCGCATCCAACTATGATGAAGCTGATGAGAATGAAGAAGTGGGGGTAATTGACGATGTGTGGGTGACATCCCCCCCAGAGATGGACCAGGACCCAGGCCAGCACATCCCCTCCCTGCCTTCTCCCCTGGCTCCTCAAACCCCCCTCACACCCGACCAGGGCGTGGTGGAGGTGGAGAGGGAGGATGAGAGGGGGCCGCCCCAGGAGGACGTGGTGGAGGTGGAGGATGAGAGGGGGCCGCCCCAGAAGGACGTGGTGGAGGTGGAGAGGGAGGATGAGAGGGAGCCACCCCCGGAGGACGTGGTGGAGGTGGAGGGGGAGGATGAAAGGGGGCCGCCCCAGGAGGACGTATTGGAGGTGGAGGGAGAGGATGAGAGGGGGCCGCCCCAGAGGAGTGGTGGAGGTGGAGGGAAGGATGAGAGGGGCTGCCCAGGAGGATGTGGTGGAGGTGGAGGGGGAGGATGAGAGGGGGCCGCCAGGAGGACGTGGTGAGGTGGAGGGGAGGATGAGAGGGGCCGCCCCAGGAGGACGTGGTGGTAGGTGGAGGGGAGGATGAGGGGGGCTGCCCCAGGAGGACGTGGTGGAGGTGGAGGGGGAGGATAGAGGGGGGGCCGCCCCAGGAGGACGTGGTGGAGGTGGAGGGGGAGGATGAGAGGGGGCCGCCCAGGAGGACGTAGTGGAGGTGGAGGGAGGAGGATGAGAGGGAGCCGCCCAGGAGGACGTATTGGAGGTGGAGGTGGAGGGGAGGATGAGAGGGAGCCGCCCCAGGAGGACGTATTGGATGGTGGAGGGGAGGATGAGAGGGAGCCTCCCAGGAGGATGAGAAGTAGCCAGAAGCAGGATGGTGCCAACTGGCTGCTGGTAGGCCTCCTGGTGCCCCTTTGTATCTTCATCGTGGTGATGGTGGCACTGGGCATCGTCTACTGCACCCGCTGCGCTGTCACACCACGCAACAAGTCCGCCACCGACTGCTACCATTGGATCTCTGGGGCGCACGACAAGCAGGGCGCGCTCAATCCCAGCAAGGGGATGCAGTCACATGTTTAAACAGACGAAATGAGGAAAGACTTGTAGATAAATAAACTGTTTTTATAAATAAGAGGAGAGGATATGAAGAAGGTAAGAGAGGACTTGGGTGGTTGTTTTACTGTATGCGACTCTGTGAAACACTTGGATGTTTCTGTGGAATATCGGTTGAAAGAGAAAAGAGAAGAAACAGGAAGCAATACAACAACAAAAAAACTGATCCTTTTCTTGGGGTGATTTGACAATATTGTTGCTTACGCAGATCTCACAGGACAAGGTATATGATCCCTATATGATTGCACTATAGGGTCATAATAGAAACCATCTATTGGGATTGTTGTTGAATACGTCATCTGGTTATAGTTACAGATGCTGTGGGAATACACTGTTAATGTATCAGCAGTGCCATCTGAAAACCTAAGCCAAAGAACTATACTGTAGCTTCTAGCATTTTTTGTTGTCCATGAAATCTGGGTGTCTGCATCTTTCAAAGAAACGCTCAGGTTTTGAGCTCATTCCCCAAAGTGTGGTGTCACAAATTACTATTTTTGTCAACTTTGTCAAAGAAGCAGGTTCTTATTTACCTCAGAAGTTGGTGAATGAAGGCGGTTGTGATTCACGCTCCTTTGCAGGACAACAGACATTTCAGCAGTTGAACCAAACTATACAAGCAAGACTGTCATGACGCTGTTGACTGTCATGACGCTGTTGAGAAAAAGCAATCACTCGGATATTACTTTTATGCTTCTGCTTTTTTTAAGTACCGGAACAAATCAATTCACACCACAGACCAAATTAGTTTTATACAGTACGCGTGTATATATGTGTTTGATTGATTGTTTTTGTAAATGTATAGTACGTAGCAATGACTTTTCCAGAAAATGTGTTAGTGTCATGACTCCTGATTCAATGAAGTGCCTTTTGTTTCATATAGACCACAGAACTCTTAGTAATTCCATGGAATGTCTGTCTGTCTAAGGGGAGGGTTCCTTCCATTCAACTCCAATTTAACTAACTCTCCTAGTCAACTCACCCATGCTCCTCATGTAGGTTTGAGTGTAGATGTAAGATGTATTACAGACTACAAGGACTGTAATGGGGGTCACAGGCTCCCGATTGACTTTACCGTTGGCCTTTTCAGTGAACTAGTGATCTTTCAATCGCTCCCCAGTCCCATGTCACATACTGTAAGTGTTCAGCACGCCCCACTCCTTCTTGTTACAGGCCCGGCCTTAGCTGTCTATGGACTTCCTTAATAGCCATGATGGGACAATACCAACATTTACAGTTTGAAGTCAATGCACCCTCTAGCAACTTTGACAGTAACTGCAGTCCCCATTCAAAGGATGGCTTGCACTTGTAAATGACAGACTATCAGAAATGACAGACAATGAAATCAATCTAAGATGTGCCTTCTGATCTAAGGACTGTGAAATGCTTTTTAAAATGTTTGTTACCCGTTAGGTTTTAAGTAATTGTTAATTAAAATGTTATGGTAAGGGTTCTATCGATGTTCATGTCTTGTGATTTAATGGTTCATGGTCCAATCACTTCATAATGTAATCCTGTATGTTTTAGGAGACATGCAGAAATCTCAGTTTGAAATTGATTCCTAGTGCACAGAGAGTATATGGGAGCAGCACTAAGTTGAAGAGGCCCTATTGGGTGTTTAAATAAACATCTTAAGACGCCCTTCAACGCTGACAGGAGAGGCGGGAGGGTGTGTGAACGTAGGAATATCACAGCTCTGCAACAAACACACCGTTTAGAATGCATCAATCAAAACCCACAGGGGTGGGAAATGATTCATACAAACTCTCCCACAACAATCTCACTGTATTAGGCAACACCCGTCCCCAATACCTAGGAATTGTTTATCAAATCAAATGTTATTTTTCACGTGTCAAATACAACASTTGTACACTTTACCGTGAAATGCTTACTTGGGAGCMCTTTCCCAGCAACGCAGTGTTCAAAAGATAAATGATAAAATACTCATCTTATCTTATTAGGCAACACCAGTCCCCAATACCCAGGCTGCAGTGTTTGTGTGTCATCATAGCTGGCAGGGTCGGCTCCTTATTGCATATTAACGGAATGTGTTGATCACAACCAGACTGGGGCTCAGTGTGGAGCTCTAAGGGGGCCTCTTCGTGTTCAATCGCTGATCCATCCGGTCACCTCTCACTAGAGGCCTGCTTCATGGCATGCTGCTGTTAAAACCCGGAGGTTATCTGATGCCACTGACCATAGAGATCACAGAGATATTTATTCATCTCTGTGCCACAGACTGCAGCCAGCCAAAGGCCTTGCCTGTGAGGCCGGGCGGTGATCACTCACAGGGGATAGATGTGCCACTGACTACAGAGATGTTATTTTTGTAAATATCTTTATGACTTTCTGTGCCACAGACAGAACGCAGTGAAATGCCGCCCTGTAAGGGGATCGCTCATGGGCCCTTCTGTGTGTTCAGGGCCACTCAGACACAGTGGGGTTGTGTTGCTAGGTGTTGTTAAGGGGCGCCTCCTTGATGATGTAAGCCCCATAGGGACAGATCTGGTCAGCTACTCTGCCTGCCTTCCGCCATGCTCTGGCGCATCTATCACTAATCAGCTGATGACGCAATAGGAGGGCCATCTGGTCATTGAGTGGATGGACGCACAAGATTTATATACCGCGAAACGGTGATGTCAGCAACAGTTGGCTTCGCCATACGTATATTCCTGGTTACCTGAGCAAGTTGGCCATCTCCAAAAGCATGTGCGTATCAGGGSAATAGTGGTGCGCTGGAGCTCTGTCCGGCAAGTTTAATATTTCATAGACCACAGAAAGAGGTCCTCATTCATTGGAGTACATTCTGAAGTTCAGGATAGCAACTTCCATTCGATAGTCTGTAATGCTGAATACCAATKGAATACAATCAGAATACAAAATTGGCGTTGAAACGGAGTTATTGAAACATGGTAGAGTAAGGTATTTCTCACGAAACTGTAACATACATCAAAGTAGAGTAGAACGTAAGTCAAATCATATCCAACTTTATTAGTCACATGCTCCGAATACAACAGGTATTCACCTTACAGTGAAATGCTTACTTACGAGCCCTGCAGTAACCAACAATGCAGTTTTAAGGAAAATACCCCCCTCCCCCAAAAAAATTATAATAAACTTGACTGAAGTAAAAATAATACATATATATATATATATTTAGAAAAATAACAAATACTTAAAGAGCAACAATAAAATAAACAAGGCTATATACAGGGGGTACCGGTACAGAGTCAATGTGCAGGGGCACAGGTTAGTCGAGGTAATTGAGGTAATATGTACATGTAGGTAGAGGTAAAGTGACTATGCATAGATAATAAACTGAGAGTAGCAGCAGACAAAAAATGTGTGGGGAGAGGGGGCAATGCAAATAGTCCGGGTAGCCATTTGATTAGCTGTTCAGGAGTCTCATGGCTTGGGGGTAGAAGCTGTTAAGAAGCGTTTTGGACCTAGACTTGGCATTCCGGTATCGCTTGCCGTGTGGTAGCAGAGAGAACAGTCTATGACTACTATGACTAAGGTGGCTGGAGTCTGGCAATTGTCAGGGCCTTCCTCTGACACCGCCTGGTATAGAGGTCCTGTATGGCAGGACGTTTGGCCCCAGTGATGTACTGGGCCGTACGCACTACCCTCTGTAGTGCCTTGCGGGCAGAGGCCAAGCAGTTGCCATACCAGGCGGTGATGCAACCAGTCAGGATGCTCTCGATGGTGCAGCTGTACAACTTTTTGAGTATCTGAGGACCCATGCCAAGGCATTGTCGTACCTTCTTCATGAGTGTCTTGGTGTGTTTGGACCATGATAGTTCATTGGTGATGTGGACACCAAGGAACTTGAAGCTCTCAACCTGCTCCACTACAGCGTGCTTAGCCCTCCTTTCCTGTAGTCCACAATCATCTTATTTGTCTTGATCACGTTGAGGGAGAGGTTGTTATCCTGGCACCACACTGCCAGGTCTCTGATCTCCTCCCTATAGGCTGTCTCATCGTTGATCAGTGTCGGTGATCAGTCGAACACAAGTTGAGTGTACAATTTATTTCTTGTCTCTAACTGGTCGTTATTCATGTCAAAACGTCTTAAGGGCATCGTCCGCTTCCAAAATGAAGTGAAATCCAGACACCCATGCCCTCAACCATGTTCAAAAAGTWAAAAACTTGCCAATGTTCATTTTTTTCATAGCCCCAACCTTCGCAAAAAGAATAAAAACTCCCATTCATGCTGTTAATGCACTGGCCTTGAGTTATTGAAATGTGAAGCTATTTTCTGACTGAGGGAGAACCTGTAGCATCAGTTTTCCTCATTACACATTCCTAGGTCTTAAAGTTGAAGTCAGAAATGCATTGAACAGAGCACAAAGAAGGATTGGTGCCAACTAGGTATGAGAGAGAAATCAGGAGCGTGTGTCTGCATCTGTGTGTCTGCATCTGCTCATACGCAGACTATTGTTAAAAATGTGTTTATTTAACAGTGACGGCCTACCCCGGCCAACCCCTAACCCAGACGACGCTGGGCCAATTGTGCGTCACCCTATGGGACTCCCAACCACGGCCGGTTGTGATACAGCCTGGAATCAAACCAGGGTCTGTAGTGACGCCTCTAGCACTGAGATGCAGTGCCTTAGACCGCTGCGCCACTCGGCAGCCAAATTAAAGCCATCGATTTGCAGCCATCACCAGCAAATAATACCAGACTCCTGCTTGAATGGCCAGCTCTCCATTTTCTCAAGTCAAATCAACAAACATTGCAAGTCAATTCAGATGTAATAYGTGGCGTTTGTATTAGTAGGGACGGGGAACGTTCAGGCAGCTGCAGTCACTACAGAACCTCTAGAGCAGTGCCCAGTTAAATTGTGTTTGATAGCATTTTCTTACTCTCTAAATGGTTAAATGAGTGAGAACTAGATGTAGTTGTCGCAATAGTTAGTGACATACTTTATACTGTCCTCCAACATTATTTAGCCATATTCAATTATTTTACAATGCGCTAATATCACCGCGGACAGCTTGTGTTACTRCCTTACACAAGCTCACRTTTTCMCCTCACACAATTGAGTGAAAATAGACATCATTTTTTTACCTCAGATTGGTGACRTCARTATAAAWGTATGTAGTCATCAMGAGGACACTAAATCGATACAGAGATGGGCTTAACCCCCCTAACCTAATTTTCCTCTCCCCTGTGCCTCCCCCTCCTCCCCTCAAGACATCTGACAGAGGATCTGTCTCTCCGTGACTCCCTCAGTACTTTTCAGAGCCACCGTGGTGCTCAGTTTTCATCATGTTATCCACCKCTGTTGCTGTTCTCTTGTGTTGTGTTAGGTCGATGGGGTGAAGTAATTAGGAAAAAAGTGAGTGATTATCGATGGGAGTGTCGCTCTGTCTCACCYCCCACTGATCAACGGCTTGTAATTACAAATCGTGCTCCTTCGCAAGGGAATTGTGTTGAATCAAATGGAAGGTGCTGGGATTGACTCCTTGTGTAGTTGACTGTCTGGCTGTTTTACTGACTGGATTTTGTCGGCCTCTGGCTGTTTGCTTTGAACATACATTGTGTTTCTGGTCGATTGCCAGATAGACCCTGAGGAAGCTGGGCTGGGACTGGTCCATGTGCAGTCCTCCATACAGACACGCCAGCACTTTGAGCGTCTTTCTGGCAGATCAATGCTCGCCCGGGGCCTCGGGGGCTAAGCAGGGTTTCTTTGGTAATGGAGGCCTGTCAGCACATGCGGAGAAATATGGAATACGGAAATATTTGATCTAAACTATGTGAGGGAGGACGGGAGGAAGAGGGAGAGTAAGAAGACAGGAAATAGGGCTTTGGACTGGGGGTCTAGTATAGTCTGTAGTAGTAAGCAGAATATATAAGGGACAATGGGGGATCTGGTTACCATGGGGATTCTCAATGTGTCTCTACCACTGGTTGGCTAATTAGAACAGTGTGTAATGGGAACATAATGCTGCAGAACACTGGTGACGGGAATGTGCATCCCCTTCTCACAGAAGGGATCTGTCTCTATCCACATCTGTTTATTGTTCTCTGTACAGTGCAGTGTGCTTGTGTGTATGTGTGTATGGTGTGTTCCCTGATGCCTGCGAGAGTGTCTCTGTCTGTCTGTCTGTCTGTCTGTCTGGTCTGTCCTGTCTGTCTGTCTGTCTGTCTGTCTGTCTGTCTGTCTGTCTGTCTGTCTGTCTGTCTGTCTGTCTTGTCTGTCTGTCTGTCTGTCTGTCTGTCTGTTGTCTGTCTGTCTGTCTGTCTGTCTGTCTGTCTGTCTGTCTGTCTGTCTGTCTGTCTGTCTGTTCTGTCTGTCTGTCTGTCTGTCTGTCTGTCTGTCTGTCTGTCTGTCTGTCTGTCTGTCTGTCTGTCTGTCTGTCTGTCTGTCTGTCTGTCTGTCTGTCTGTCTGTCTGTCTGTCTGCTCTGCCTGCCTGCCTGCTGATGTCTACGAGCGTGTTGTGTGTCTGCCTGTCTGTCTGCCTGCTCGTCTGCAAGCGTGTGTGTGTATGCGTGGGAACGAGAACGAGAACGGGAGCATATGAATATGAACGTGTGAACGTTTCTCTTTTCACTGTTTGTATTTAGAATTTGTACTTCCTGTAAGAGTTGGTGAACATGCAAATTCATACAGAGTGTAGCTTTTGCTCAGGGCTACGCTTGTCAGTCAGTGTTGACTTTCTAGTGTTGAGCGTACAGTACCCTTCAGCCATTCCACACCAGTGCACTCTTGACAGACATAATGACCATTTGCTGTGTCAGGGATCAGTGAATTTCTCTCAGTGAAAGTGCTTAATTCAGTTCAGTAATAGACCATACAGTGTTATATTTGAATATGTAATAAAGTAATGCTACAAGGCCTTGTATGTTTGCTTTACATTCACTCTGAATCAAATCAAATCAAATCAAATTTTATTTGTCACATACACATGGTTAGCAGATGTTAATGCGAGTGTAGCGAAATGCTTGTGCTTCTAGTTCCGACAATGTAGTAATAACCAACACGACATGAGAAATGAGAATCCATACACGACATGAGAAATGAGAATCCATACACGACATGAGAAATGAGAATCCATACACGACATGAGAAATTGTGTAGTGTGAAGACGGTTCTGTTTCCCAGGTCTGGTGACATCAGCACTCTACTCCTTTTGCAACCACCGAAATGTCCTATTCTCATATCTGTGTTTCCATCTAGAGCACACATCCAGACACATCAGATGTGCTGCCAACTTGTATCGTCTGGTTATATTTGTTTCGCAAGGGATCACATGAAAGCCTGTCGGATTGCCATCGAGTGGCAGTTTGATCCTAGAGTTTGCCTAGCGTTTGCTTCTCAAGGTCACGAAGGATGGGAAAACTCTCTTTCCAAAAGTGGTCTGTTTTTGATTGCCATAACAACCTCAACCCCCCCCACCCCCACACACAATCCCGAATCGCAAGACAGCGTCTTTACAAGACTATTAACAAGTTGTCTCAATATCTCTGTGTTTATAAAACAAAGGAGAAACTTGGTGACTATCGCTGTTCATTCTTTGTAATCTGGTACACATCATAGGCGATCGTAGATGTATCTATTTGCACAAGTGCTGGAGCGGTTGAGTTTCTTTGGTCTGTCAGCCAATGTTTTGTCTCGGTTCAAAATCGGACCTCCCCCCTGACTGTGGAACCTGGGGTGAGAGGGACGGTTCTGAGACTGTTCTAGTTGGATAGTTCCTACAACGACGACCCGATGACACATCAACATGGCCGCGAGGGAAATAAACAATATTGCGAGAAAAAAATATACAGTAACAGTGTTTACGAGCCATTTGAAGTACAGTAGAGATTTTTGAACTYGACAGTTCAGTGAAAAGGTTCTGAGGAAATGTGCAAACTTTGAAAAAGAACCACTGTTTTGCCAGTAACCATTTGCACTGCCTCATTCTGGTTTCTTCTCATTCCTAAGCTCGGGTTGCTTCTTCTATTCGAAATGCACAGATGCCAAATGCATATCTACAGTATATTGGCACTCTGTACTTTACTTCTGGCTTCACACTAATATGAAAGCTTTCTGGTGGTGCTTTAATGCCAACTCCCTACCTCTCTTGCTGAAGACACCATTGATATTTTGATCCAACTCAAGAAGCTATGGGTAAGAGAGCAGGGGTTTAACTGTGATTCAGCCAACACTTTAAACAAGGCAACATCCTCCTCAGCTTATCTAAATGTCATGCAAAGGGAGATCAGAGTTGATAATGCCTGTTTGTGTGTTCACCTCAGGATCATCCCTAAGGATCTCTGCTTCCATGTACGACACACTACRGATGTAGGAWYTTAATTTGAGSCAGTTTGCTACAGCGGGAAAATAATCCTGCAGCAACAGGAAATGTKAATTATTATGTGGATCATAATTAATGGGGTGAARTKTAGGGGTTTATACATTTTTCATAAGGGAGAATCAGGAAATGCAACAGGGTGATCAAATGAAGATCCTACATCTGTACAAGAGGCTTCACACACAGTAGGACTCAGAACCGTAGTGCTGGAGTGGAATATGAGGGACAGCTTTCTTTCCTCGAACACCTCATGCGTAGCCAACAGTGAGTCATATTCCTTGTCATTTTAAAGTCAAGAGACATTTAGGTTTAGCACGTATTTGATTTTCATCATAATTACAATATTGTAGTCTTTAATAAAACAAAAGTACTTCACATTTAGAGCCTCGATGCCACTTCGTATGAATGCTAATTATTTCTCGATGATGATGATAAAGAAGGTGATCCTATTCTGCTTCGGTCTACCATGAAAGAATGGCGAAGAGACTGTGCATACAGAGACTCTACGTTTGATGTAAATCCTGACAACGTTCACAAGACTTTGTGGAGAAAAAAGCAGCGGCGAATGACAAGAGAAAAGCGATGAGGTCAGAAGTCGGATCTGAAGCTCAGCCAGGTGTGGTCTGGGATACTGAGAGGCCGGAGTGGAGCAGCAACAACAATGGCAAGGCTGACTGGGGGGGATGGACCGGGGGAGAAGGGGAACGTGCAGGAGGAGATATTAGAACCAGATGTCTGGAGAAACTCTTGGCCATACAGCCAGGCAGGCTGTTCTTCCTCCTCCTCCCTCCAAACACACATCAGCCTAATAACGGTTTGTTCTTCGAATTGGGAGGACAGGGGAGAGATACAAGTATCTCTGGAGAAAACTGACAGAGCTCCTCAGCAACATGCAGAGACCGAAGCCCCATCACTCTACATCTCTGCATGTCTCCCTTTCTCTCTCAAGACAGTTCAATATCCATTCAAATTCAATTCAAAGGGCTTTATTGGCATGGGAAACACGTTTACATTTCCAAAGCAAATGAAATAGATAATAAACAAAGTTAGATTCAAAATAAAAAATGAACAGTAAATATTTCACTCACAAAAGTTCCAAAAGAATAAAGACATTTCAAATGTTATATTATGTATTTATACAGTATTGTAACGATGTGCAAATAGTTAAAGTACAAAAGGGGAAATAAATTAATATAAATATGGGTTGTATTTACAATGGTGTTCGTTCTTCACTGGTTGCCCTTTTCTTGTGGCAACAGGTCGCAAATCTTGCTGCTGTGATTCCACACTGTGGTATTTCACCCAATAGATATGGGAGTTTAACAAAATTGGATTTGTTTTCGAATTCTTTGTGGGTCTGTAATCTGAGGGAAATATTTGTATCTAATATTGTCATACATTTGGCAGGAGGTTAGGAAGTGCAGCTCAGTTTCCACCTCATTGTGTGGGCAGTGTACACATAGCCTGTATTCTCTTGAGAGCCGGGTCTGCCTACGACTGTTTTTCTCAATAGCAAGGCTATGCTCACTGATTTTGTACRTAGTCAAAGCTTTMCTTAAGTTTGGGTCAGTCACAGTGGTCAGGAATCTGCATGTAGATTCTCAATTTGGTGTTTGTCCCATTTTGTGAATTCTTGGTTGATGAGCGGACCTCAGACCTCACAACCATARAGGGMWWTGGGTTCTATAACTGATTAGAGTATTTTTTGCCAGATCCTAATTAGTATGTCGAATTTTATGTTCCTTTTGATGGCATAGAAGGCCCTTCTTGCCTTGTCTCTCAGATCGCTCACAGCTTTGTGGAAGTTACCTGTGGCACTGATGTTTAGGCCGAGGTATGTATAGTTTTTGTGTGCCCTAGGGCAACGGTGTCAAGATGGAATTTGTATTTGTGGTCCTGGCAACTGGACCTTTTTTGGAATACCGTTATTTTTGTCTTACTGAGATTTACATCTGTGCAGAAGATCTAGGTGCTGCTGTAGGCCATCCTTGGTTGGTGACAGAAGCACCAGATCATCAGCAAATAGTAGACATTTGACTTCAGATTCTAGTAGGGTAAGGCCAGGTGCTGCAGACTTTTCTAGTGCCCTTGACAATTTGTCAAGATAAATATGTTGAAGAGGGTGGGGCTTAAGTTGCATCCCTGTCATCCCACAGCCCTGTGGAAAGAAATGTGTTTTTTGCTCATTTTCACCGCACACTTGTTGTTTGTGTAAATGGATTTTATAATGTCATATGTTTTTCCCCCAACACCACTTTGCATCAATTTGTATAGCAGACCCTCATACCAAATTATTTGAAATCAACAAAGCATGAGAAGACTTTGCCTTTGTTTTGGTTKGTTTGTTTGTTAATTAGGGTGTGCAGGGTGAATACGTGGTCTGTCTCACGGTAATTTGGTAAAAAGCCAATTTGACATTTGCTCAGTACATTGTTTTCACTGAGGAAATGTACGAGTCTGCTGTTAATGATAATGCAGAGGATTTTCCCGAAGGTTGCTGTTGACGCATATCCCACTGAAGTTATTGGGGTCAAATTTGTCTCTACTTTTGTGGATTGGGGTGATCAGTCCTTGGTCCAAAATATTGGGGAAGATGCCAGAGCTAAGTATGATTTTAAAGAGTTTAAAGAATAGCCAATTGGAATTTGTGGTACCATCAATTTAGGATACCATCAACACCACAAGCCTTTTTGGGTTGGAGGGTTCGTATTTTGTCCTGTAGTTCATTCAATGTAATTGGAGAATACAGTGKGTTCTGGTAGTCTTTAATAGTCGATTCTAAGATTTGTATTTGATCATGTATATGTTTTTGCTGTTTGTTCTTTGTTATAGGGACAAAGAGATTGAAGAAGTGGTTTATCCATACATCTCCATTTTAGATAGATAAAACATTCACCCCAGCATTTTAGATAGATAAAACATTCACCCCAGCATTTTAGATAGCATTCACCCCAGCATTTTAGATAGCATTCACCCAGCATTTTAGATTAGCATTACCCAGCATTACATAGATTGCACCCCAGCATTTTAGATAGGCATTCACCCCAGCATTTAGATAGCATTCCACCCCAGCATTTTAGATAGCATTACCGAGCTGCCTAACCCTGATTCAGATGACCATCCTACCCATGCTAGATTACGGAGACATAATTTATAGATCGGCAGGTAAGGGCGGCTAGATGTTTTTTATACGATTCGGCCATCAGATTTGCCCCCAATGCTTCCCTTATTGGACACATTCACTGCAGTCTATACTCCTCTGTAACGGTCATCTCTGTTAACCTGTTGCAAGACCGCTGGTTGATGCTTATTTATAAAACCCTCTTAGACCTCACTCCCCCCTATCTGAGATATCTACTGCAGCCCTCACCCTCCACATACAACACCCATTTGCCACGTCAGCATTCGTTAAACGGTCCCAAGCAGCACACATTCCCTGGTTTATGTCAACGGACTGACCTAGGTGTGTTGGTAGGAAATCAGGTGCAGAGAGCAGAGAGTTCCAGGGGAAAAATGCACTTTATTCAGCACCGAAAATGGTAATGCCCAAACACAAGGGCGCAAGAACCAAACCAACCCAAACAAACACGGTCCTGAAGCACAAAACACCTTACGAACAAACGTGAACACAAAATAATTCCGCACAACAAAGGCGCGGGTAGCAACACGCTTACATATGGAAGCACAATCAGAAAACACAAATCGGAACAGGTGCAACTAATAAAACAAAACTAACAGAAACAGGAAAGGGATCGGTGCGCTAGTAGGCCGGTGACGCGACCGCCGAGCACGCCGAACAGGCGGGGGAGCCATTCGACGGGAGTCGTGACAGGGTTGCTGCGTCTTTTCAGTTCGCTGCAGCTAGCGACTGGAGCGAGCTTGCAACAAACACGCAAACTGGACAGTTTTATCTCAATCTCTTCTTCAAAGACTCAATCATGGACACTCTTATTGACAGTTGTGGCTGCTTTGCGTGATGTATTGTTGCTTCTACTTCTTGCCCTTTGTGTATTGTCTGTGCCCAATAATGTTTGTGCCATATTTTGTGCTGCTACCATGTTGTGCTACTGCCATGTTGTGTTGCTGCCATGTTGTTGTCATGTTGTGTTGCTACCAACAGGTCTTAGGTCTCTCTTTATGTAGTTTTCTGTTGTCTCTCTTGTCGTGATGTGTGTTTTGTCCTATATTTAAAAAATATATATATACCGGCCCCCGTCACAGCAGGARGCCTTTTGCCTATTGGTAGGCTGTCATTGTAAATACGAATTTGTTCTTAACTGACTTGCTTAGTTAAATAAAGGTTAAATAAAAATAGATAACTCTTCGTGTTGTTGTTTGTTTAGTGTTTTCCAATTTTCCCAGAAGTGGTTACATTCTATGGATTCTTCAATTACATTGAGCTGATTTCTGACGTGCTGTTCCTTCTTTTTCCGTAGTGTATTTCTGTATTGTTTTAGTGATTCACCATAGTGAAGGCGTAGGCTCAGGTTTTCTGGGTCTCAATGTTTTTGGTTGGATAGGGTTTTCAATTTCTTTCTAAGGTTTTTGCATTCTTCATCAAACCATTTGTCATGGTTGTTAATTTTCTTAGGTTGTCTGCTTGAAATGTTTAGATTTTATAGGAAAGCTGAGAGGTCAAATATACTGTTTAGATTTTCTACTGCCAAGTTTACACCTTCACTATTACAGTGAAACATTTTGTCCAAGAAGTTGTCTTAAAAGGGATTGAATTTGTTGCTGTCTAATTGCTTTTTGGTAGGTTTCCACACTACTTTCCTTCCATCTATAGTATTTCTTAATATTATTCAGTTCCTTTGGCTTTGATGCCTCATGATTGAGTATTGCTCTGTTCAAGTAGACTGTGATTTTTCTGTGATCTGATAGGGGTGTCAGTGGGCTGACTGTGAACGYTCTGAGTGGCTCTGGGTTGAGGTCAGTGAGAAAGTAGTCTTCAGTACTACTGCCAAGAGATGAGCTATAGTTGTACTTACCGTAGGAGTCCTCTCGAAGCCTACCATTGACTATGTACATACCCAGCGTGTGACAAAGCTGCAGGTGTTGTGACCCGTTGTTGGTTATGTTGTCGTAGTTGTGCTTAGAAGGACATCTCTCTCTCTCTCTCTCTCTCTCTCTCTCTCTCTACCACTCTCAATCAATCAATCAATCAATCAAGTTTATTTTATATAGCCCTTCGTACATCAGTATCTCGAAGTGCTGTACAGAAACCCAGCTAAAACCCCAAACAGCAAGCAATGCAGGTGTAGAAGCACGGTGGCTAGGGAAAAACTCCCTAGAAGGCCAAAACCTAGGAAGAAACCTAGAGAAACCAGGCTAGAGGGGTGGCCAGTCCTCTTCTGGCTGTGCCGGGTGGAGATTATAACAAACATGGCCAAAATGTTCAAAATGTTCATAAATGACAAGCATGGTCAAATAATAATCAGGAATAAATTCAGTTGGCTTTTCATAGCCGATAATTAAGAGTTGAAAACAGCAGGTCTGGGACAGGTAGGGGTTCCATAACCAGGCGCAGAACAGTTGAAACTGGACAGCAGCAAGGCCAGGTGGACTGGGACAGCAAGGATCATCATGCCCGTAGTCCTGACGTATGGTCCTAGGGCTCAGTTCCTCCGAGAGAGAGAAAGAAAGAGAAGGAGAGAATAAGAGAGACCAAGATGTTCAAAATGTCATAAATGACAAGCATGGTCAAATAATAATCAGAATAAATGTAGTTGGCTTTTCATAGCCGATCATTAAGAGTTGAAAACAAGCAGCTGCCTGGGACAGGTAGGGGTTCCATAACTGCAGGCAGAACAGTTGAACTGGAACAGCAGCAAGGCCAGGTGGACTGGGGACAGCAAGGAGTCATCATGCCCAGTAGTCCTGACGTATGGTCCTAGGGCTCAGGTCCTCCGAGAGAGAGAAAGAAAGAGAGAAGGAGAGAATTAGAGAGAGCATACTTAAATTCACACAGGACACTGGATAAGACAGGAGAAGTACTCCAGATATAACCAACTGGCCCTAGCCCCCCGACACAAACTACTGCAGCATAAATACTGGAGGCTTTCTACCACTCTCTCTACCACTCTCTCTCTCTCTCCCGCTCTTGTCCAGACAACTGTCCAGGGAGCTGCACGGTGGTAATGGAGAAATCATTGATGCTGAAATAGGTATTTAACATTTTCCCTCTCTTGCTTTGCTTTTCACCCATCGATGCTCAATTGATTTAAATGAGAACAATTTGTGCCTGGGCTCCCGTACTTCCCCACCTTAATGTCTGTGGGGGAACCCCCGTAGCAAGCGTTGTCTTTTCAGGAAAGATACTGCAAACTACAGAGCCCACTGAATGCCAATTAACTGCTCTTAATTTATTTTCCTTCATTTGTGAACCATTTGTGAACGCTCATCCGTTACGAGCAGTTGTGTCATCACATTGAGAAGCGTCTAGAAATTCTATTAGTTAGTCTGCTTCTCATGCAGAAATCAGAGTCGGTGAAGCCTAAAGCCATAATTACCGAAAAGTAAGCCAAAGTTTCTCTGGAGATTTCTGTCTAGGCAATTCAACATGTTAAACTCCACCCCTGTGTTTAAATTCGCTACTTTCACTTTCTAAGCCCCCTCATCCGAAGCTCTATTTAAAACTAAACTAAACTGACTCAACAACAAAACATCCACCCCTTGACAAGTCATTGGACAGAAAAAAGATAACAAAAAACAACGAAAAGAGTTCAAGCTTTGAACCTTGAAGTAACTTTCACGGGTAGCTTTGACAAGAAGAGAAATCTAAGCTTGCTTTAACGAGGTGAAGGGTTAAGCAACAGTGATGGGACTGAGGAAGGATTGTATATTATAGCATTAGCAGCACCATCCATGTGCCATTTATCTCAATAGGCGCCCCTTGAAGGCAGAGATCTGGTACCTCGCAAACTCCAGCTGAACTGGTTATTTTCTGCAGGTCGCGGGGGTCAGGAGCGTGACTGCTATCAGCTGCAGCCTCGGCCCATCTGTCTTCGTTTAGCTCTGGACTTTGTTTAAAACTAGAGACTTAGGGATTTCCTCTCCTCTGAGAAATAGGTCAGGCTTAGGTCCCTGAGTTCTTCCTCCTGACCAGGAAAAACTCTGGGTCCCTGTTGTAGACTATGTGGGGCCTGGAGTTTCCTGGTCATGTCCCTATTAGTGGTCTAGCCACGGTAAGAGGTTTTTTATGCTGTATGACTGGAAAGGGTTTAGGGCTCAGACACACCAATAGCGTTTACTGGCCGAGAGAACTTAGCACCTTTGAACAGAGTGCCAGCTGTAATTTGTAAAGCGAGTGCACACTGATTTTACATGTACAATCGCATGAAAATGTCAGCAGTCAGACATCTACAGCGGGTGGTCCCCAAAACATAGCACGCTGAACGATTGGCAGATGGAACACGAGATCCACATTCGGTGCGATGTGTGCCAGCCTTTAGACTTGAATTTACTTTACTGAATAAGTCAATAAGGAAAAATCCGGTGAACGCTGATGTCTTTACAGTCAACGCAAGCTCCAATCCCACGGCAGTCAGGTCTATCCTACCAGGCCAAGATGGGACGACCGCTCTTTCATCCTAGTGGCTGATTTAGCCTGCGAGTGAAGCGGTGGTATGTAGATTGGAAAAGAGCATTTAGGACTCCACTCTCTCCCGTCCATCAGTGTCCCGTCCATCAGTGTCCCGTCCATCAGTGTTCCGTCCATCAGTGTTCCGTCCATCAGTGTTCCGTCCATCAGTGTTCCGTCCATCAGTGTTCCGTCCATCAGTGTCCTGTCTATCAGTGTTCCGTCCATTAGTGTTCCGTCCATTAGTGTCCTGTCTATCAGTGTTCCGTCCATTAGTGTTCCGTCCATCAGTGTCCCGTCCATCAGTGTTCCGTCCATCAGTGTTCCGTCCATCAGTGTTCCGTACATGACCAAGTACAACGCTGTTCAGTGTCAGACAGGTGAGTGATGGTTCATTATGTGGGGGTTCAGTACATGTAGAGCCACTCTCTTTAAGGGAAATTGCTTTGTATTGTTTACATGTCAGTTCCATATAGTGTCGAGTCCATGCCTAGAGGAGCTATACGGACAGCCTCATTGACTTTCTGACGCTGGGGCTTTACGCCTGTGACCATTGTCATAATGTCCTCCGTCACTTAATCTAAATACACGCCTATATGAATGACCAGACACTGTTTATGAAACAGTATTTATGTGTGGCTAACGATGTGATTATGACCTGAATATGGCTGAATTGAATTTCAATTCATACGTGGTACGTATCCATAATAACTTTTAATGAGAATGAATACAAAAAGAACAAGAGAATCAAAATGAAAACCGAAACAGTCCCGAATGGTGAAAACACTAAAACGGAAAACAACTACCCACAACCCATAGTGGGAAAACAGGCTACCTAAGTATGATTCTCAATCAGAGACAACGATCGACACCTKCCTCTGATTGAGAACCATACTAGGCCAAMCACATAGAAATATAACGTATAGAACAAAACATAGAARAACAACATAGAATGCCCACCCCAACTCACGCCCTGRCCAAACTAAAATAAAGACATAAAAAAGGAACTAAGGTCAGAACGTGACACCATTGTGAATGGTAATTGATCATTGTAAGAATTGTATGGTTTCCATTGGTCAGATGCATGGTGGGTAGTCCTATTCCTTGTTTGAGAGACATGACAGGATAAGGACGGCGTGCTGCAGGRTTTTCCAGGATTACTGAGCCTGGGTTTCTCTGTGATATACTTCTACTTGTTTTGATTCAGTTCAGTTTGTATTTGTTGCAATGACCACTTTGTTATTATTTGTTTTGTGAATACCTGTTCAGTCGCCAACATTATTCCTCACTCCGGCAAGAAAAACCACATCTTCATCATATGCCTTCTCACGGTAAAATTTCCGCCTTGCCAACTGTTGTTTAGTTCCTGGCCGTGTTGCTGATTCAGTCAATGGCGTGTTTTCTCTGGGTCTTCAGGTCAAACATGTGCTTCTGAAACCATATCTCTCCGTTTATTGTGTTGAAACAGAGAGCCAGGAAGGACGGGTAGGACAATTCCCTGGACTATTAGAAAACGTAGAGCCCTCTCTCTCTCTCATCCTCCCCTTTGATATCAGGTCAGGCATGTCTTTGGACCGGCTGTGTCTTTGAGGTGAGGGTCCTCAGTTTGTGTTGCTAATCCCCGGATAGAAGACTGGTCCACAATAGCTGCTTCTTAAGACCCCTATGTAGAACCAGATGTGGAGGCTAGCTGGCAAATAAATCCACTTTGGAAATCATCAGCGCTGTGTCCGGTTTTTTATYGCCACCATAAATTGGGATATTGGATATCATCACATCATCCTCATACATGTTTAGGGGGCCAAGGTCAGGTCAAGCCAGACGTTTTGTCCAAGTCATGCACATTAAAARTGTATGTTGTTGACTCTTTTACTTTACAGGGGAATCGAAAACCTCTGCTTTAGTTGTATACTGATAACAAGCTGTTAGTGATGGGGAAATGTATAGTTACATATCGGGATATTATTTTTGACGATACATCATATCGTTTTGACAATATTGCAATATAATTTTTGCCCTAGTTGGCTGTACCTGCACCAAAACTCCAGTATTCTTCCTTCATAGCTTGTTCTCCATCTTCTTTTTAAATAGGGATCCAATTTGTTTTCAGCACTTTAATTTCCATGACTGATCATAACTGGTTTTCTCATGACTCTCTCTTGTCCCTCTGCAGCAGACATACGGTGAGCAATATGTTTGGAACATCGAATCGCAATAAAATCACAGTTTCGAAAGGCAATTACATATAGAATCGTGAGAATGGTGAGAATCGCAGTACATATATTGGCACCTATGTATGGTGATAATATCGTATGCTGAGGTCCTACAAGCTATACTTCCCAACACACTTCCTCACAGCTATCTTAGGGGTTTGATATCCTCTATTACAGTGTTTCCCAAACTTGGTCCTGGGACCCCCAAGGGGGGCATGTCTTGGTTTTTGCCCTAACACTACACAGCTGATTCAAATGATTAAAGCTGGATGATTAGTTGATTCTTTGAATGAGCGGTGTTACCACGTCAAAAAAAACTAAATGTGCACCCCTTTGGGGTTCAAGGAACGAGTTCGGGAAACCCTGTTCTATTACACCTGAATATACAGGCATACACTATAATTCCAAAAGTATGTGGACACCCCTTCAAATTTGTGGATTCGGCTATTTCAGCCACGCCTGTTGCTGACAAATCGATCACACAGCCATGCATTCTCCATGGACAAACACTGGCAGTAGAATGGCCTTACTGAAGAGCTCAGTGACATTTGACGTGGTACCGTCATAGGATGCACCTTTCCAACAAGTCAGTTCGTTAAATTTCTGCCTGCTAGAGCTGCCCCGGTCAACTGTAAGTGCTGTTATTGTGAAGCGGAAGCATCTAGGAGCAACGGCTCAGCCACAAAGAGGTAGGCCACACAAACTCACAGAACGGGACCGCTGCGTGCTGAAGTGTGTAGCGTGTAAAAATCATCTGTCCTCTGTTGCAACACTCACTAGCGAGTTCCACACTGCCTCCAAAAGCAACGTCAGCACAAGAACTGTTCGTCAGGAGCTTCATGAAATGGGTTTCCATGGCCGAGCAGCCGCACGCACACAAGCCTAAGATCACCGTCGCAATACCAAGCATCCCCTGGAGTGGTGTAACGCTCGCTGCCAATGGACTCTCGAGCAGTGGAAACGCATTCTATGGAGTGGAATCACGCTTCACCATCTGGCAGTCTGACGGACTAATCTGGGTTTGGCGGATGCCAGGAGAACGCTGCCTGAATGCATAGAGACAACTGTAAAGTTTGGTGGAGAAGGAATAATGTTCTGGGGCTGTTTTTTTAGGTTCAGGCCCGTGTGTCCAGTGAAAGGAAATCGTAACTCTACAGCATAAAATTACATTCTAGACGATTCTGTGCTTCCACTTTGTGGCAACAGTTTGGGGGAAGCCCTTTCCTGTTTCAGCATGACAATGCCCCAGTCCACAAAGCGAGGTCCATGGTTTGTCGAGATCGGTGTGGAAGAACTTGACTGGCCTGCGCAGAGCCCTGACCTCAACCCCATCGAACACCTTTGGAATGTATTGGAACGCCGACTGCGAGCCAGGCCTAAACGCCCAACATCAGTGCCCAACCCTCAACTAACGCTCTTGTAGCTGAATGGAAGCAAGTCCCTGCAGCAATGTTCCAACATCTAGTGGAAAGCCTTCCCAGAAGAGTGGAGGCTGTTATAGCAGCAAAAGGGGGACCAACTCCATATTAATGCCCATGATTTTGGAATGAGATGTTCGAAGAGCAGGTGTCCACATACTTTTGGTCATGTAGTTTAGCTGCTTGGGACTAACTTTAACCTTTTAAATAACCTAGAACCAAAGGATAGTGCTGGGTATATATAGTTCACTATAACCCAGCACTGTCCTTTTCTAAATTTGTTTCAGATTATTTGGGGCAAGGAAAAAGTTATCTCTCTCTCTCTCTCTCTCTCTCTCTCAGCAGGAAGGCTTAGTTGCCGTTGTGCAGCAGAACTTTTAATAAACAACTTCCCAGCCACCAAAACAACATTACTATAATGTGAACTGGATTGTAAAGGCTGTAGTCATCATTCCATTCCAGCTCAACCTGTCTGTTTGACTGTCTGGCGGACGCTGGTTAATGGTATATTTTTAAACATCCGGAAGGCTCAGCTCTGTTTAAAGGTGGTATTGTTGGGTGAAGCATTTTTTAAAACATGTGTGCTATCTATTGTGAAGAAGTTCAGTTCGGGTAGAAGATGCATGCACACACACGGCAGGCAGGCACGCACACACACACACACACATATACACCCACACACACACACACACACACAGTCAGTTGTCTCTCTCTCTGGCTGTTTACACAGGCAGCCCAATTCTGATATTTTTTCTACTAATTGGTCTTTTGACCAATCACATGAGATCTTTTTCAGAGCTGATCTGATTGGTCTAAAGACCAATTAGTGAAATGAAAGGGTCAGAATTGGGCTCCCTGTCTAAACCTTTTCTCTGAATTAATGCAATCTGTGGAGATCAAACAACCATTGAATATGAGCTCTCAGCGGTGTGTATCCCTGCCTTCACAATACACTCGCTGTCTCTGCAAACCCTTACAGACTGAGAGGAATATTATACAATTGTGAATCGACACGTGGTATTATACTGTTTAACCCTACAACTTCTCCCTATACAGAGCCTATGTCCCTCTCCTCAGAGTACCTTGGACGTGGATATGTGAATGTGAAAGATATGGCACACAGGTGAAMATGCTAAATATCTTTCAACCTCTCTAACCTGACCTCTGAAGTATTGTGGTTCACCGTTCTAATAAAAAAGCACAATGGAACAGAATGGGAATGAATGAATACATGAATGAATAGAGAGGGAACATCTGCATTAAAACAGTGTCTTTCGTCTACATCGGTGTCATGGAAATAGAATCGATTTCTATGATAGGTGGGCTCTGTCATAGAATCTATTATTCTGTACAGTATGTGCATTCTATAGGCTGTGTACAATGACCTGCTTGCTCAACTTTTCTATGGATGATCACTATAGCCTAATGTTTCACTCGGCGCCATTGGGGAAAAGTACAGAACAAATGAATTTGAATTTAATTGCATTTCCCAAAGTAGAAAAGAATATAAATATATTCCACCAAGAGTGAACATTTATTTTGTCTTCACTGTACCTTCTTAAATTCATATTTCTTCACTTACTGTACATTGACCCTGATGTTAAAACATTTAAACGTGTTAACCCTCGCAAGGCTGCAGGCCCAGACGGCATTCCCAGCCGCGTCCTCAGAGCATGCGCAGACCAGCTGGCTGGTGTGTTTACGGACATATTCAATCAATCCTTATCCCAGTCTGCTGTTCCCACATGCTTCAAGAGGGCACCACATTGTTCCTGTTCCCAAGAAAGCTAAGGTAACTGAGCTAAACGACTACCGCCCCGTAGCACTCACTTCCGTCATCATGAAGTGCTTTGAGAGACTAGTCAAGGACCATATCACCTCCACCCTACCGGACACCCTAGACCCACTCCAATTTGCTTACCGACCCAATAGGTCCACAGACGACGCAATCGCAACCACACTGCACACTGCCCTAACCCATCTGGACAAGAGGAATACCCATGTGAGAATGCTGTTCATGATTACAGCTCAGCATTTAACACCATAGTACCCTCCAAACTCGTCATCAAGCTCGAGACCCTGGGTCTCGACCCCGCCCTGTGCAACTGGGTCCTGGACTTCCTGACGGGCCGCCCCCAGGTGGTGAGGGTAGGTAACAACATCTCCACCCCGCTGATCCTCAACACTGGGGCCCCACAAGGGTGCGTTCTGAGCCCTCTCCTGTACTCCCTGTTCACCCACGACTGCGTGGCCATGCACGCCTCCAACTCCAATCATCAAGTTTGCGGATGACACTACAGTGGTAGGCTTGATTACCAACAACGACGAGACGGCCTACAGGGAGGAGGTGAGGGCCCTCGGAGTGTGGTGTCAGGAAAATAACCTCACACTCAACGTCAACAAAACAAAGGAGATGATTGTGGACTTCAGGAAACAGCAGAGGGAGCACCCCCCTATCCACATCGACGGGTCAGTAGTGGAGAAGGTGGAAAGTTTTAAGTTCCTCGGTGTACACATCACGGACAAACTGAATTGGTCCACCCACACAGACAGCGTTGTGAAGAAGGCGCAGCAGCGCCTCTTCAACCTCAGGAGGCTGAAGAAATTCGGCTTGTCACATAAAGCACTCACAAACTTCTACAGATGCACAATCGAGAGCATCCTGTCGGGCTGTATCACCGCCTGGTACGGCAACTGCTCCGCCCACAACCGTAAGGCTCTCCAGAGGGTAGTGAGGTCTGCAGAACGCATCACCAGGGGCAAACTACTGCCCTCCAGGACACCTACACCACCCGATGTCACAGGAAGGCCATAAAGATCATCAAGGACAACAACCACCCAAGCCACTGCCTGTTCACCCCGCTATCATCCAGAAGGCGAGGTCAGTACAGGTGCATCAAAGCAGGGACCGAGAGACTGAAAAAACAGCTTCTATCTCAAGGCCATCAGACTGTTAAACAGCCACCACTAACATTTAGCGGCCGCTGCCAACATACTGACTCAACTCCAGCCACTTTAAAAATGGGAATTGATGGAATTATGTAAAAATGTACCACTAGCCACTTTAAACAATGCCACTTATATAATGTTTACATACCCTACATTACCCATCTCATATGTATATACTGTACTCTATATCATCTACTGCATCTTGCCATCTTTATGTAATACATGTACCACTAGCCACTTTAAACTATGCACTTTATGTTTACATACCCTACAGTACTCATCTCATATGTAATATACCGTACTCTATACCATCTACTGCATCTGCCATGCCGTTCTGTACCACCACTCATTCATATATCTTTATGTACATATTCTTTATCCCTTTACACTTGTGTGTGTGTGTAAGGTAGTAGTTGTGGAATTGTTAGGTTAGATTACTTGTTTGGTTATTACTGCATTGTCGGAACTAGAAGCACAAGCATTTCGCTACACTCGCATTAACTCTTGCTAACCATGTGTATGTGACTAATAAATTTGATTTGATTTGATTTTATTGGTAGCCTGCAGCACATAAAGTCAGTAGGGGGACGATTCTCACTGCCTTCCATAGCCTGTTCTGCTGACTGTGTTGGTTGGGCTGTGTGTATCTAGAGTCTTAATTATCACCACTAAAATGACAGCCAATAAACCACCCAAGAATCCCACTGTTTCAAACTAGAGGGGATGGTTAAATGGGATAATGGTTAGGGGGCTAGTCCCCTGGCCCCCATACTGACTCTGCACCCCCTAACCAGTGTCCCCCTCTCTGTCTGTGTGTACATAATGGAGGCTTTATTCAATGGTAGCCTTGTGGTGTAGGCAGGGACTTGGTTAGTGCTCTCTCTATTTTTTTCCCCTCCCTCAATCTCTTTGTGTCTCTTTCACTTTACCACCTACCCCTGTGAAAGTGGGAACTTTCTACATAGATGTTCTCTCTCTGCCCCTGTAGTGGGATGTGTTTATTATGTTGACTCTCTCCTCTCTTTGTCTCTCTGACCCCCTTCTCTCTCTCTCTGCCCCCTTCTTTCTCTCTGACCCTGTAGTGGATGTGTTATTATGTTGACTCTCTCTCTCTTTGTCCTCTCTGCCCCCTTCTCTCTCTCTCTGCCCCCCTTCTCTGTCTGACCCCTTCTCTCTCTCTGCCCCTGTAGTGGATGTGTTATTATGTTGACTCTCGCTCTCTTTATCTCTCTGCCCCCTTCTCTCTCTCTCTACCCCCTTTTTCTCTTGCCCCTTCTCTCTTCTCTCTGACCCTGTAGTGGATGTGTTATTATGTTGACTCTCTCTCTCTTTGTCTCTCTG
>NC_036840.1:34231976-34244227 GCF_002910315.2 Salvelinus sp. IW2-2015
CAGCTGTCTGACCCTGATGTGGTCAGACAGGCTAAACAACTTTTTTGCCCGCTTTGAGGACAATACAGTGCCACTGACACGGCCCCCTACCAAAACCTGCGGGCTCTCCTTCACTGCAGCCGAGGTGAGTAAAACATTTAAACGTGTTAACCCTCGCAAGGCTGCAGGCCCAGACGGCATTCCCAGCCGCGTCCTCAGAGCATGCGCAGACCAGCTGGCTGTGTGTTTACGGACATATTCAATCAATCCTTATCCCAGTCTGCTGTTCCCACATGCTTCAAGAGGGCCACCATTGTTCCTGTTCCCAAGAAAGCTAAGGTAACTGAGCTAAACGACTACCGCCCCGTAGCACTCACTTCCGTCATCATGAAGTGCTTTGAGAGACTAGTCAAGGACCATATCACCTCCACCCTACCGGACACCCTAGACCCACTCCAATTTGCTTACCGACCCAATAGGTCCACAGACGACGCAATCGCAACCACACTGCACACTGCCCTAACCCATCTGGACAAGAGGAATACCCATGTGAGAATGCTGTTCATCGATTACAGCTCAGCATTTAACACCATAGTACCCTCCAAACTCGTCATCAAGCTCGAGACCCTGGGTCTCGACCCCGCCCTGTGCAACTGGGTCCTGGACTTCCTGACGGGCCGCCCCCAGGTGGTGAGGGTAGGTAACAACATCTCCACCCCGCTGATCCTCAACACTGGGGCCCCACAAGGGTGCGTTCTGAGCCCTCTCCTGTACTCCTGTTCACCCACGACTGCGTGGCCATGCACGCCTCCAACTCAATCATCAAGTTTGCGGATGACACTACAGTGGTAGGCTTGATTACCAACAACGACGAGACGGCCTACAGGGAGGAGGTGAGGGCCCTCGGAGTGTGGTGTCAGGAAAATAACCTCACACTCAACGTCAACAAAACAAAGGAGATGATTGTGGACTTCAGGAAACAGCAGAGGGAGCACCCCCCTATCCACATCGACGGGTCAGTAGTGGAGAAGGTGGAAGTTTTAAGTTCCTCGTGTCCCCCTTCTCTCTCTCTGCTCCCCTTCTCTCTCTGCCCCCTTCTCTCTCTCTCTGACTATGTACTGGATATGTTATAATGTTGACTTATAGTATAACCATTATCCCATTTATAGTATAAGATTACATACATTACTATACAGTCTATAGCCATCCTGACCACCGACCCTTCCCAACATAATTATTTTGGGCAGGGACTCAACTTTTGACCCATCTCTTAATACAAGCCTATGACGTTTGTGTCCATAATTACACAAGAGCATTTCTTAAGCCTTTAATGAATTTAAGATGTCTAAAGGCCATGTGTAAAATATTTACGCAGAGTCTAACAGAAATTGTCACAGCGAGGCATGCTTATATATGGGCTAGCAGTGCTCAGTGACCTTCTAGCCATTTAAAGTCATCTACAGCCTCAGACAGCCTTTTAGTCATGCTGCAGTGAACCTGTTTGATGTGCAGCCAACACTTGTTTAATCATTGGAAGACCCAAACAGCCCCTTAATACAGTACCTCTTAGCAAGGGCGCAACTTTGGTTTTAGAAGTGTGGAGGGGCATAATTATTATTATTCATTCTTTTTGTTTATTTTTTATTTCATTTTTACCAMTTTTTCTCCACAATTTCGATCTTGTCTCATCGCTGCAACTCCCCAACGGGCTCGGGAAGCGAAGGTCGAGTCATGTGTACTCCGAAACATGACCTGCTAAACCGCGATTCTTAACACCCGCMCGCACTAATATGTCGGAGGAAACACCRTTCAACTGGCCAGAGGCCAGACTGCAGGCACCCGGCCGCCACAAGGAGTCGCTAGAGCGCGATGAGCCAAGTAAAGCACCCCCAGCCAAACCTTCCCCTAACCCGGTGACGCTGGGCCAATTATGCGCCACCCTATGGGACTCAAGATAACGGCCGGCTGTGACACAGCCCAGGATCGAACCCGGGTCTGTAGTGATGCCTCTAGCATTGYGATGCTGCGTCACTTGGGAGGCCCATTATTGATATTATTTGACTTTTTTTATCCAGTCGGATAAACTCTCCAAACAGCCTACCGACTACACCTTCACAATAAATCCATTATCTATTTTAGAGCGGGAAGCATGATATGAAGAAAATGTAGTCTATTTCAGAAGAACAGAATAGCATATTTGTTCTTATGTTAGGTCCTGATGTGGCTAAGCCAGATGGCTGTGGGCTGCACTAGTTAATTTAGCAGACAAGCTTTGCTTAGAATTCAGTGGCATTATTTAATATTATAGTATGAAGAATACAATTGAACAAAGCTGAATAAAATATAAATGAATTCCAAACGATTTGAGGGAGTGCGCGCATTTATATTCTGTGTTGAGCGGTTAACAAAGAAACAGGCCCTCCTATATGCTTCATTTATAGAGTTATTAATGTAACTTCAGTTGCTCTACAAACGTTGGGCTATATGTTTTGATTTTAGATTTTTTTAGGCTGCATGATGTGACTCTAATGATGATTTGAAAAAAGACGCTTGAAAGGCATGAGCTCTGCTTGKTTTTTTGCGCAGGCTATACACACTACATCAGTCACTCATTCACAATTTGACAAGCACTTGATAATGCCTAGAATTTCATGGCGGCATCCCCTTAATGGCCTTAACGCACCCTAAAAAATCCATGCCTTTTGCAGCCCGGAGCGTTGTGCCCTTCTCCTTGAGTGTGCTGCGCAATCTCACAGGCTACATCGAGGACGCAACTGCGTGAGTCCTGATCCAATTCCCGAGGTGCATATTGAAGATATTGGAAGAACTGTCCACATTTGCTTTTCATCAGCCAACAAGATGAGTAGGCCTAACGAACAGCAAAAGCAGTAGCCTATGTCAATCTACTATCCCMCATAGTACAAAAGTCAACCTATTCTATTCTGTGCGAGAAATACATATTCCAAACAGTCCGGGACAGTTGTGGGATGTGATAGATCCCAAATTAATACAACCACTAGCATTAAAAAAAAAATTTTTTTATGCAATGTGGCTGATGCAACAGATCAGAAAGTTAAGCTTAAAATGTTGATAAACTATTAGTCTATTTCTTCACATTATAATCGCAGCAATGCGCACATGGTAGTAAGCTATAARCGCGAATGTTCCATTAGTGGSAAACACCATTATCAAAGTGACTGCAAAAGCAATTATGAAATGAATGCTTTTTTAATGAAAGTGCCTTTTTATTGCAAAATATGTCTTCCCCAAAATTGAAAGTCACGCGCTGCTTATGTATGCCAGTTAGTATGTATGTAAAGCGGATCAATGTGCTTAATTTGAAGAGGTTATTTGGCCACTTTAGTTGTGATACAAACCTTATTAAAACATATAGGCCTATGGGCTAGGCTACATGAGGTGTGTAACTATGAATCGAACAAGTTGCAAAAAAATATATATATTGTTTCTTATGCTGGGCATCATTCACAAGTGATAATATATAATTCACAAGTGATAGGCTACTATTGTCACCCATCAGACTGTTCTTGATTTAATCTTGTCTTTATATATACTAAATAATATATGTGTGACATTAGTTTTGATTTAGAATGGACCATTATCATGCACCTGTATCGAAACAGGGGCTCCGGGAAAAAATACATGTCATCTATGCACTTAAATAGCGAATGGAGGATGCTTTTTCCCGTGGTTTATTTTCATGCCAGCCAGGTAGGCTATACTCCTGTTGTAAAGAGAAGCAATGTGCTTAATATTAGAAAAGTTGAGAAATAAATATAGTAGGCCTAGACAATAGGAAGCTGATGGAATACTCCTCTTTTTATTAGCGGCCATCACTCTGTTTTCTCCCGCAATTGCATAGAAATGTTGCGCAACATGAGCTCATGGGCTCTCATGAAGTGTTTGAATCGATTTTCAAAGACATTTGCATTTATATCAGAGTGATTAGAGGGACAATAGAGTGCTGAGTACCAGGCAGTTAGCAAGTTTGGTAAGCTACTAATGACCAGCAGCAGCATAAGAGCTTGGAGAAGCCTAGGCATTTGACTACCTTCAAGACTCGTGACTGCCGGTGTGGCGGTAATACGGTCACCGCAACAGCCCAAGTCCCCCCCCCCCCCCCTGTCCCCAGTGAAGGTTGCGCCCCTGCATCTTAGTGTACACTACATTTATATATGCTTGGAGGGCATTCTGTACTTATTTGGATTCAATGTGGTCTAATCAGTGTTCACCTCATACCCGTGGTATACGGTCTGATATACCACGGCTGTTAGCCAATCAGCATTCAGAGCTCGAACTACCCAGTTTATAATCAGTGTTCTCCTTTGTTCTGCTTGTTRTGCTTTAACTGGGTCATGTGACTAATATGTTTCCTCACATATTTATTAATTGATTGAGAGAAACTGGAAGTTAACAAACTAACCAAACCYGATCAATACTTCAGTTGTGATCCCCTGGAGAGTTGTTGGAAAGGCTGAAAACAACTTCAAATGAATTATGTAAGATGTTTTCATCTTAAGGGATGTTTCTGAACTTTTGTGTGAGATATTTTTGTATTGATTAGGGAGATTGTTGGGTTTAGAAGCTGAATTACATCTAGTCTATATTTGTTGTGACCCCATCTTGGAGTTGTCTGAAAGACTGAAAATTACTGAAATATTGAMAAATATGTTTACTAAAGGGCATTCAGTAACAGAACTGTCAATGACCAATATAAAGCTGGCTTTAAAAGGTAATTGTTATTGAAACCGACCCTTTTCAATTGAATTGAATCGTGCTGTTCTTCTGTAGCGTACTTCACATTCTATTACAGCGTCTCTCTATTTCCATTGTCTACAACATGAGAGCACCGTGAGAGCACTCTGAACATGACGTGCATTTGATTTGTGTTTTCCTGCAAGCAGCAATGTGTTACTCGCCTCGTTGTTATTCACTTTCATTGTAGAGCAGTGTGTAACATATGGAAGCTGCCTGGTCTCCCACTCAGAGACTTTAATCTCAACATCAAACAGGGAATCATGCTTCACCATAGACGCATGGGGGGCGTAGACCAGATACACAACATATGTARTCATTAACGCCCATTACATGTATAGCTTTAAGTCATGTTTATGCAGGCATTATGGCTACACGGCCAGGAGTTTTTCCTGGTCAGGTTACCTGGTCATAAATAACGCCAGGCCTTATTTTCGAGTCATCACTGGGTCCATGAGTTTTTCCTAGGCAGATTGCTCAAGAGAAACGTATGAATTGGTCATCTATCATTGTCCTGAGGACATCGGGAAATGCCTTCAAAACCGTCCACAAGGGGCATCAAGTAGGTTGCGTGTTCAATCCCATTGGTGGACACTTGTTTTTAGTTTTGGGGGGTTTTATCCATATCCCAAACCTTATCCCTTAACTTAACCATTCGGAATGAGTGCCTAACTAAATGTTTTAACCCTATCCAAAGCCTTAACCCCTAACCTTCTAAATTTGACATTAAGAGAAACTTCAAGATTTGACGTTTGGAAAAACAGAATGATATGAGGAGACAACCCAGGTTGTCAAAAACACTTTGAAATTTGACGTTCGGAGCAACTTCGGAGCCTGTGAGAGCTTGTTGTTTTTTCCAGGTCATGTGAACTGACCAGGAAAAACTCCTGGCYCTAGTCMTAACCTCTGCGTAACATTGTCATTAACTTGATGTAGGGTCCTGATTATGACAGAACACACAGGTGAAGAGTCACTGCGGTGCTGGTCCAAAACGCTGAGGCACTTTATTTAGAACCCATCCTAACAGAGCTGGTCTCATTGAATCAGCAGCAAAACTAATCACACGCTAAACGGGGCCATCTGGAGGGGGGATTTAAAGCGTGTGTGGGTGTGTGTGTGTGTGTGTGTGTGTGTGTGTGTGTGTGTGTGTGTGTGTGTGGACAAGGTTTGGCTCTGCTGTCATGGCTTAACTATATAGATTAGATACAGTGATGTCACCAGTTAGATGGAGGAGATAGTGGTAATGTGGATAAAGTTTCCTGATTGGCCAGGTCGACCTGTTGGTTCATACCTCGCGGGGTTAATCACCAGACACAATCTCATTCATTTATTGTGACGTCTCCACGGCGATATCATTCCATAAGCGACGAGAGGCAAATCAATTGGACAGACCTCACCGATGATACAGAACCTTGAGAAAATGATTGATTGTACAGATCGGTTGCTGAAATAATGTGTGTGTGTGTGTGTGTGTGTGTGTGTGTGTGTGTGTACAATTCTTGTTGTAAAAGGATGACCACAGTTCCAAATGGAACATTTATTTCAGCTTGGCTATTTACAGTTGTCCATTTGGGCTGCTTGTCTGAGCTTGTTTGAGCAAATGAAAGAAACAGAGAACACAGTAACACTCAGAGACTTTTGGCATGAATACTTTATAATACTTTATAACCCCTTGAAATGATTCAGAGACTTGACCTCTGTGGCAAATGAGTGTCAATTATTAAATTATTGTCCATGTACTTAAGCCAAGCACCGGGTTTGGCTGGTGTAGGCCATCATTGTAAATAAGAATTTGTTCTTAACACTTGCCTTTGTAAATAAAGGTTAAATAAATAAATGAAACATGATAAACCCCCAAATAAATAAACAAATAAATGAATGATTTAATATATAGCAGATACAATAGATTTACAGACAGGCAGACACGGGTCAAACAAACATATGTACTGTAAACTCCAGATAAAAGACCAATGCAAAGTCAAAATCATGAACTCGTCATAGCTGCACCACTTCAATACGAGAAGTTGTCACCTGACTTGGCTTTAAGTCAACCAACACACTGACATCTAAAGTCTCCATTTTGTGCGTACATTCTCCTGTGCTATGCGCTGGGATAAACGCCGACGTTCTGTACATTACCTTGGAAATAATGGATGATGCAGCGGGACGAGGCAGAGGTAATGTACAGAACGGAGGAGTTTATCCCGCTTATACCACAGTTTCCAACAAACAATATTAAAGCACACATTTATCGATATAAATAACAATCATGATATTTTCATTTTGGTAAGTGAATTCATACTTTCATCTTTCCATTAAATCTGGTCGTAGTTCTATCGCTGTTGTTCATTACTTTTGTTCTATATCTATGGACAAGACCCATTGTTATTTTTATTTATTTTTTATTGCCATGCTGTCTGACAACGTTCTTATCCCTTGCTTTCTAACTAGCCAACCACGGCTAACACAGTCACGTCAACATCTGCAGCCAGAATTAACAGAAAAGTAGCCGCATTTGCGTTTAAGCTGTTTTCTACTGACATTCATTTGGATCCATAACAATGAGCTGATGATGTGATTTTGCCTGGCAGAGAAAAGTTTCCCTTCTCGTCAGGGCACTTTTTTATTTTTTACTGAGGAGATCGCATTGCATATCAAACACAAGGCTAGAAGCTAGCTAAATAATTTGTTGCTAGCAAACCTGCCAATATGACAACCTAATTCAATATCAGTGGCTGAAAACAAGTCAAACTAGAAACATGTGGATTTGACAGCATAGAAATTCATGTTCATTCCATCACTCACCACGTTAGGTCATCAGATGTCTCTGCAAAAACAAATGAATGCTAGCTAGCTAGCTAGGTTCTCATTGGACCTGCGTTGACAATGTATCCAATAATCGGTTTGTGTGGTTGCTAGTTTAGCTTTCTCTAACGTTGTAGCATGTGCAGTGCTTTATAGTGCGTCTTGATTAGGTATCCCGTATATCTTGTTTAATGCCCATTCTAGATTGCCCTTCTAGCCAATCAGAAACGAGTATTCAACAACGCTGTGGTATGAAGTTAAATAGTGCTCGTATAATGGTCACAGCATATAGAGAACATCATTTATTAAATGTTTTTAATTGGTCCTTATCAAAACTGGCCTCTCTCATTGTTCATGTGTGGTTTTATTCTTTGTCATTCGTTGCTTCCCCATCACTCTCAGTGTGGGGTTTCATCCACAACACCTGGTCCCAGTCACAATGTAGTAGTGCGTGAGGTATATGTCCCATTCCGGAACACCATATCAGATGCCAGGCATTCTTTAGGGAAGTCTTTTTGTCCATTGGTGGCCTGTCTCTTCAGGGCTACAGCACGGTAGTCCACCTGTTCACAGTCCAGCCCAGACTCCAACCAACGGAAACACACAATCCTCTGGAACGACCGGCGGAAGTTATCCGACACAAAGCCATAGAGGATTGGGTTGGCGCCGCTGTTGGCATAACTTAGGATGACGAAGAGCTGGGTGACCATGGGGTTGGGAGGGTGGTGGAACACGCTGACCAGCTGGACGATGTAGAAAGGCATCCAGCAGAGGACAAAAACCGCCACCACACACACCACCATCCGTGTGATCTTTTTCTCAGAGCGTCGCCGCTGCAGCCAACCGGCTTTCAGCCCGACCGCCCGCATGCGTGCCACCATCAGGCAGTAGCAGAGGCAGATTGCGCCCACAGGAAGCAGGAAGCCGAGCAGGAAGGTGTAGACCACGAATGCCTCCGACCACGCTGCCTCGGGCCACAGAAAGTTGCAGTCCACACCGCCGTCCTGCGCCGGGACCGTGTCAGCGAAAATTATAATGGGGAGGATGACAAGGAGCGAGAGGCCCCACACGCAGACGTTGACTACTTTGGCAACAGTCGGTCGGCGGTAGCGGGCAGCTTTGATAGGGTGAACCACGGCCACGTATCGATCCACGCTCAACACCGTCAGACAGAAGATGGACGTAAACATGTTGATGCCGTCCACGCTCAACACCAGACGGCACATGAGCGAGCCAAATGGCCAATGACGTACAGCCGCCGATGTCGCCAGAAACGGCACACTCAACATAAACAGTTCATCTGCAATTGCCAGATTCAATATATAAATATTGGTGGCGGTTTTCATCTTAGCGTACTTAAGGATAACATAGATAACCATGGTGTTGCCTGTTAGACCCACGCAGCAGACCAGGGCGTAGATGGAGGGGATGATGATCTTGCTGGTGTCAGGTTCCTGGTCGTAGTCCTCATAGTCTAGGCTGGAGTTGTAGGGGAAGTCGGTGGGGTATGCTGGGTAGTTGCTAGTCCCATTGGCGGCCATGTTGTCCATTTTGTCCAGTTTACCTCAATTTTGGGTTTCTCCTACTGGGAGCTAAGATCTGACTTTGTGTATATAATTTTTTATACAACGGATGGGTCTAATCCTGAATGCTGATTGGTTAAAACCACATTCCAACCGGTGTCTGTTCCCACAAGTTACCACCGGCTAAATCTATGAGTCTCTATGTCACATTATAGAATATAGTACACTTCTCAATGTGCTTAGCTGGCTCTTCGTTATCGCCAAAGTGTTGCTTTAGTGTAAAGTACCATGGGTCTCTGTTAAACTCCTTTAAATAAATGGGTCAAAAATGAGTGAGGAAGGAGCAGCAGGAGCAGGAGAGATCCTCATACTTTGTATACTGTAGGTGCGGCTCTGAAGAGAATGTTATATCTGTAAAATGTTATTCTCTTATCTCAGGGTCCATAGATGAGGTTAATCTGAACTAAATCAGAGTCCTTGAGTCTCTCTCAGTTCTCGTGTTTCCCAGGGATTTCTCATTATAGAACCCAGCTTCTCAACCAACCGATAAGGGCACTGAAGCAATTTAGGAGGCTGAAACAATGAATTCTTGGCAGCCAAACGCTTAACATTCCATATTCATTCACAAATAAACTCACATCTTATTACCGATCTGTTTGTAAGCGGTTCTTAGGAGTATTTTCTTTAATTAAAATCAGGCAAGGTTTCTGGGTATCACTCAAAACTTGGCCATGGGAGAACATTCCTTTCGGTTGATTACAATGTCCTGTTGGAGAGAATTCTGGAGTGGTTGGGAGTTGTTCTGCCCTGTTCTGTCTGGTCCGTCCAAGCTGGTCCAATGGCACACTCAGGAGTGGTTTGTGGTAAGAAGTGTTGAATTCTGCATCGTTACACCCAGGCTGAACAAGTCCATGTAAATCACTGGGTTTTGGTTTGAGCTCTTCCCTGCTACACCCCCACTTTTCTTTGAGTCCAGGAAGCCTGTAAGAAAACACAAAGAGCAATCACTGGCCTAGTCCCTAAAGGAACTCCAACCAAAACAGCAGAAGAGTTCTGGCTCTAAGAACACTGAGGTTTCATTAGATGTAGCTATCACATGGGGCAGATCAGCATCAACATTGCAGATAGACCATGGGTTCTTTCAAAGTAATTGTTTGCATTATTTCTAATCCACCTAGTTCTTAAAAAAAATGAAAAAGGCACTACCACCCTTCCATAGATTGGAGTAAGCTAATGGCTGGACAACAATACGTCTTCTGCTGATACTTACTGCTATGTTCGATTACATATACAGTACACTAATCTAAATTCTAACCCTCTGATGTCTACAAACTAAACCAATATTTCCCAGTACACTACCATTTTACTATTTATGTATATTTTTCTGTGATGTCTTACGAGGGTCTTTGAACGTCTCCATTTGGACCATTTGGACCAAATAAAAATGAACTTTATCTAAGAGTATAATCATATTTCCCCATTGATTGATGGTGGTTGTTCAGATCTCCTAACAGTACTGGTTGTAAGGTCCATCTGAAYACAGACATTATGACTTAACAACCACTCCTGGACCTGACTCCAAAAGTGAGCCATCGAAGGACATCACCAAAAGTGATCTGTTGATTCTGTTTCCTCATGGCAGAGTCTGAACAGGGCTGAATGTTAAATGCCCCGTATATTGCGCACTCTTTTTTATTTAATAGTTTAAATTGAAAAGAAAAGGTTGATGCATGAATTGTTGTTTTGTATAGCTGTTCATCCACCAGTTTGTGATTATTTCATAGACAAGAAAACATTCGGCCGTGAGAGTCTTCCTTCGACAGCTTATGATTAAATATTGAGGTATCACTGTCTCTCTGCACCTTAATGGAACAAAAAGGTAATTGAGGTCACATGATCACGGCAAGCTACAACTCCATGTGGCCTTCGCATTTCCCAGTCGTCACACCGACATGACATTTGAAGAATTACCTGTAGTGTTTGTACAAGACTGAATAGCCATAAGGGGAAATGACATCTGTATAACCTAACTTGTTTTTGTTTGAGTATGTTATACAAAGCGACTGACAGTCACGCGTGCATCCATACAGAATACCAAGGCTGATATCAAAATAGTGCAAGACTGCTTGTGTGGCTGCATGCGTGCGTGTATGTTCGTATTTGTGTGTGTGTGTGTGTGTGTATATATGTGTGTGTGTGTGTGTGTGTATATGTGTGCACATGTGTGTGTGTGTGTGTGTATGTGTGTGCATGTGTGAGTGTCTGTGTGCATGTGTGTAGCTGGCAGGGCGAGGCAGAACTGTAGAGATATGAAGTGAGCATTAACACCGTGGCTTGTGATATTGCTGATCTCTATCAACCAATCATCACGTATCTTTTATTGATTCTTTAAGGGTCACCTTGTCCCGTTCCATTATGCCTGAGTCATGGCGCCATTTCTACTCACAGCGGTACTAGACTGCCGGGCATGATAAACAAGGCTGAGCTGAAGGTATAGTACAGGGGTAGGCTACTAGATTCAGTCGGGGGCTGGAACATAATTAGAATAATTTGTCAAATACTAATTTACCACAGCTAAGCCCCACAAGAGGTTGTATTCATATACCTTGATTACGTTGAAAAAAAATCAGGTCTCATTTTGTATTTGTGGGACTACTTGGGAACACATTTTCTAAATCAAAACAGATTTTGTTTGCTGATATTTAATAGATTTTTTATTTATTTATTTTAATCACTCCCAGGCTGGTTTTGGCTCGCGGGCAGTCTGTYGCCGACCTGTTGACCCCTCGTATAGGGTGAAGTTAATAGTTGTGGTTAGGATTTGGGGAGAACAAGCTGATCCTAGATCAGTCCCTGGGGGCTTCTTCTACCCAAGGCAGAGAAGGAGAACACAGGAAGGCACTACGTAGGGTTTTGAAGGGGAAGATTGACGTAAAGCATTCAAAGGCTAAAATAACATTCATGCCACGCTTGTTCTCTGAACACTCAGCGGCCATTTTCTCTCTGCCTCTACCTCATATATTCATTTACCTCATTTGTCTTCTTCTGTAGTTTCTCTCGGCTCTCTCTTGCTCTCTCTCTCTATCATTTGCTAGACGAATGCTTATCCAGCTGTCCATCTCCTCCTTTCTCTCTTTCTCTCTCCTCCTACGTTCATCATATCTGTTTCGG
>NC_036840.1:34245132-34257088 GCF_002910315.2 Salvelinus sp. IW2-2015
GGAAGATTGACGTAAAGCATTCAAAGGCTAAAATAACATTCATGCCACGCTTGTTCTCTGAACACTCAGCGAAACAGATATTGATGAACGTAGGAAAGGGAGAGAGAAAGAGAGAAAGGAGGAGATGGACAGCTGGATAAGCATCGTCTAGCAATGATAGTAGAGAGAGAGCAAGAGAGAGAGCGAGAGAAACTACAGAAAGAAGACAAATGGTGTAAATGAATATATGAGGTAGAGGGCAGAGAGAAAATGGCTGTGCGAGAGAAAAGATGCGAGACAAACACAGACAGAGACAGAGATAGAGACAGAGGAGACAGAGGAGACAGAGGAGACAGAGGAGACAGAGACAGGAACAGCAGGAGAAAATGACATGCAAAGGGTGTATATCAGAGGGAAAGAGAAAGGCTGTGAAAGAGAGCAAAGTAACAGCAGCAGGTCCCAGCTGGACAATATCTCCCATAGAACCCAGTGAATTAAACCTCAATTTTGAGACACATGACAGTAGACATATCTCCTAGGGGACACTGTCAGACAGGGTTCAACTCCATTACTGCTGACGAATAGAATATTATTCTACCCGATCCATGTGTCTTATTATGTTCATTGTATTCCTTGTATTCAGTTACTAATATATAGTAGTATTTCTATGTTTTTGTTGTTGAGTATATTGATATCTGTACTGCATTGTTAAAGGGAGCTTGCAAGTAGACATCATTTATACCTGCTCTATGTACGTGACAAATAAACATTGATTTTGATTTGATATTGAACGCACCGGTTTGTTTTATTTCAATAGATAAAGAGCTTGGTGATGACTACTGTATTTGAGTGGGAGACAGATAATAGAAGACAATTCCCTACATCATCATAACCAGTGATGATTTCTGGCCAACACAAAAAGTATCTTTGTGACTACTCTAAACTAACCACAGCTCACTACAGGGTGTCAATGGGATCTAGTGTCCCCTGGTGGCCAGTGAGGGCAACCCCAAAACTCAGGCAATGGTAGTCACAGTGAACCTCTAATAAAACATGCAGACTTTATAATTGGCGGAGTGGGAGATGGGGTTGGTGGTCAGAGGGACCAAGGCAATTTAATCAGCCGGAAAGTTTCCCAATCAGGTCGACGCAACATCACGTCCATGCAGCAGGTAGGCTAGTGGTTGGAGCGTTGGGCCATTAACCAAAAGGTTGCTGGTTTGAATCCCTGAGCTGACATGGTATACATCTGTAGTTCTACCCCTGAGCAAGGCACCCACTGTTCCCTGGGCCCTGAAGATGTGGAGCCCACCGCACCTCTCTGATTCAGAGGGGTTGGGTTAAATGTGGAAGACACATTTCAGTTGAAGGTATTCGGTTGTACAACTGACAAGGTATCCCCCTTTCCCATTTTTAAATTTCCCTGTGGATGGCAGGGCGACATTAGTCTAAGTTGCTACCACCTCTAGTCAGTCCACCATCCTTTTAAAACACATGGTTGGGACAGCATCGAGGAAGGTGTAGCTTTGTTTGGGTAATGAAGTTTGGAAGGATTTGGGCTGTCGTAGTGGAGGCTGCTGAGTGAGGGGAAGACGGATCATAATAATGTCTGGAATGGAGTAAATGGAATTGTATCAAACACAAATGGTTTTCAAATGTTCTCTCCATTTCAGCCATTATTATGATCCATCCTTCCACTCAGCATACTCCTCTGTCTGTCTGTTTCTCTGTCTGTCTGTCTCTCCCACTCTCTCTGCCTTGCTCTGATTGTCTCCCTCTAATCATGCCCTCTCACCCCTTACTATTTATTTGTCCATCACTCACCTCATCACTCTTCCCCTGACAAGTTCAATCCACCTTGGAGACAGGCAGCAGCATTGATTATTCTCCGTCCACCGGAGTGTACTGAAACGACCACCTTTGAAGTTGACAGCAGTGTTTCATGTTCCCGAATGGATATTGTAATATCATACACTATCCATTAGCAGTTCAGGATTTGGTAATGGCCACTCGATCAAGGCACAAATTATACAAATACCATCAAAGTCTATGTTGATTTTTCATTGAGCAACACATTGTTAGTCATGTCTATAGTGCTTTTGAAATCGTAAATAAGTCATGGAACCATCATGAAACTACCATATTATCTGTTTTTACCTAAAAGGCATTATGCAGACACGGTTATTTTGTTAAGCAGATGCAAAATACACTGTTCCCCATCACGCACACACACACACACACACACACACACACACACACACACACACACACACACACACACACACACACACACACACACACACACACACACTGGTTCATTATCACATCTCTAAAGGCCCATTTCCTTTCACCTCCTGTATCATTTAATTTGCTTTCGGAAACAAAAGCCACAGCATAATTCCTGCTTTAATGATTCCATAAGTATTAAAATAGTACATTTGTCACCATGCAATTTAGAACCAAATTGGTTTGTGTCATAGTAGTGTTTACGAAATTGCTTCTTCAGAAATGTTCCCCCTATTTTCATATGATCAGTTGGGTGGATTACAAAGTAGTGGGAAAAGGACCTGTGGGGAGAACACATCTATAAAAAAAGGGGCCTACATTTGTAAGCACTTCATACACTGGATGGTTCCAMTGGCTTAAGGTACTCAGAGCCTGGAGCCTTTCCTCATCTCAACGCAATATTGGCATTTCACATAACAGTAAAGTGATATAGAGAGAGACGGGGATAAGAGAGCCTGACTTGATATATTTAAATATAGAAATAAAGCTCAAGTCAGGCTCTCTTATCCCTGTCTCCCTCTACAGTGTTTGATGGAGTTGATGGAAACACTATCCTCTGATGTCTTCAAAGGGCAATCAGAWAGAGAGAAACTGAATATGTGACATKCGAAAGTCTCTGAGATTGTACTTTCTCATCAAAGTGCACTAAATATWCAAAAGTATGTGGACACCCCTTCAAATTAGTGGATTTTGCTATTTCAGCCACACCCGTTTGCTGGCAGGTGTAGAAAATCGAGAACACAGCCATGTAATCTCCATAGACAAAGGACACGTCATAGGATGTGTCCTTTCCAACAAGTCAGTTGATCAAATTTCTGCCCTGCTAGAGCTGCCCCGGTCAACAATAAGTGCTGTTGTTGTGAAGTGGAAACGTCTGAGAGCAACAACGGCTCAGCCGTGAAGTGGTAGGCCACACAAGCTCACAGAACGGGACTGCCGAGTGCTGATGTCACGCCCTGACTTTAGAGATCCTTTTAATTCTCTGTTTGGTTAGGTCAGGGTGTGACTAGGGTGGGCAATCTATGTTTTCTATTTCTTTGTTGGCCGGGTATGGTTCCCAATCAGAGGCAGCTGTCTATCGTTGTCTCTGATTGGGGATCATACTTATGCAGCTTTTTTCCACTGTTTAGCCCTACTAGACGTTACGTTTCTTTTTTCTCTCTTTTTTTTCGGCCTACCACGCTGCACCTTGGTCCACTCATTCCACCAACGAGCGTAACAGCTGAAGCGCGTAGGGTGTAAAAATCATTTATTCTCCTTTGCAAAACTCACTACTGAGTTCCAAACTGCCTCCGGAAGCAACGTCAGAACAATAACTGTTCGTCGGGCTTCATGAAATGGGTTTCCATGGCCGAGGAGCCGCGCACAAGCCTAAGATCACCATGCGCAATGCCAAGCGTTGGCTGGAGTGGTGTAAAGCTCTCCGCCATTGGACTCTGGAGCAGTGGAAACGCGTTCTCTRGAGTGATGAATCACGCTTCACCATCTGGCAGTCCGACGGACTAATCTGRGTTAGGCGGATGCCAGGAGAACGCTTCCTGCTCAAATGCATAGTGCCTACTGTAAAGTTTGGTGGAGGAGGRATAATGTTCTGGGCCTGTTTTTCATGGTTTGGGCTAGGCCTGTTAGTTCTAGTGAAGGGAAATCTTAACTCTACAGCATACAATGAMATTCTAGACGATTCTGTGCTTCTAACTTTGTGGCAATAGTTTGGGGAAAGCCCTTTCCTGTTTAAACATGACAATGCCCCCATGCACAAAGCAAGGTCCATACAGAAATGGTTTGTCGAGATCATTGTGGAAGATCTTGACTGGCCTGCACAGACTCCTGACCTCAACCCCATCGAACACCTTTGGGATGAATTATAACGCTGACTGGGAGCCAGGCCTAATCGCCCAACATCAGTGCCCAACCTCTATAATGCTCTTGTGGCTGAATGGAAGCAAGTCCCTGCAGCAATGTTCCAACATCTAGTGGAAAGCCTTCCCAGAAGAGTGGAGGCTATTACAGCAGCAAAGGGGGACCAACTCCATATTAATGCCCAAGATTTTGTAATGAGATGTTCGACGAGCAGATGTCCACATAATTTTGGTCATGTAATGTATGTATAGACGCATGGCAGTTTGCTTTTCGGTTTGTGTGTGTGCGTGCGTGTTTGGACGTGCATGTGTGTGCACGTGTGTGCATGTTCTGTGTCTGTTGGTTGGTTGGCTGTCAGGGCATTGACAAGGAAATGGTATGCTCTCTTTCATCCTGTGGTCAAATGACAAGTACCAAGAAGACATTGAAAGYTCCAGAGAGCACWCRCGGTCCTKACTGAARGACATGCATTYATTCTAATGACTTGGTGAAGGGAAACAGACACACAACAGGACAACATGAGACAGAGAGTCATTGAAGTGGAACTGGTCTGTCTCATAGTGAATTATGTTTAAACATTAATGTTGATAACAGTCTGTAGCACAACCCCACACACGGAACAGTTGTCACAACTTGACAGGCAAGTGGTTGGTGCTTCATTTGCAAGTTTCAGTGAGAATAAGAACACAGTAACCTTCTCAATAGTGTAGTTTGTGGTATTCATCATTATATAGCATCCTTGAAATTGAATTGAATTCTTGATTTAGTTGTGAGCAATGTTTGCAAAATGTAGGATTTTTTTGGGGGTTTCTGTTTTCAGTTGTATTACGCTTTAGGCTGTACATTTTCCGGTACATGACTTCTGAATCTCTGATTCCATAATGATMTGTCAGGAGGTGAGTTCTCCAGCCGTGCTGTAGAATTCATTAAATGCCTCTTAATTAATTGCATGTTTAATATTTGTGCTCTCCAACAGTTGGTGCACCAGCACCTGCATTACACATCAAACATGACATTTAGCCTCGCTAACCAACCACATGTTGTGTAGTACAACAAATAGACAAGCGATGTGTACCGTCAAGTTGGTGGTCTGAGAAAAAGCTCCTAAAGACAGATTTAGATACAAGTCTCTGTGCAAAGCATTTCATAACTGTCTAAATAGAGTTAATAWATATAYTTATTTTTTAAACTTAAGCTATAGGCAGGTCTCACTCAACTCTTTGGAGAAATTAATATACAAGACACCATGGATTTTGTCTGAGACACTGAGAAATAGTCTGTCAGAGGGAAGATAGCTTGAGTCCGTCTGGCTGTTTGAGCTGCTGTCTATCTACCCAGTCAGCCCCTTCACTCGACAGCAAGGCTGTCTGCCACCGATATTAATGGAACTGCTTCAGCTCCTCACTGATTAAACTATCCAAACAGTATCAAACACCACATACTTTTATAGACTCACTAACGTCACAGAAGGCTCAGACTTAGTTTCACACACCATAGACCAGGGTTCCCCAACTGGCGGCCTGCCAGCCGAATTTGGCTCGCGGGGGGGTTTATTTGGCCACCCAAGTTTTCAGATTATTATTATTTTAATTTAAAAACATATATTTTCACTGTTGGACATGAAAGACTGTAAAAGAAAAACAGGAAATCATCTCCAAATGATTTCTACATTTTGGAAAACTGTTCCCAAGTATTCCCATGCATAATAGAGAGACATGTGATCTTGAAATTATTATTTTAGTAAAATGTTATWTCTGTTTGKGCTTCTTGCGGTCAATTTGCATTCTACAAGTTATTTGTAATTATGTTCCGGCCCCCTGACCATCCGCTCAAGAAAAAAAAGAAAAAAAWGTMTYGTGGCTGAATCTAGTTGATGATCCCTGGTGGCGCAGTGGTCTAGGGCACTGCATCGCAGTGCTAGCTGCGCCACCAGAGTCTCTGGGTTCGCGCCCAGGCTGGGCTGGGTTCGCGCCCAGGCTCTGTCGCAGCCGGCCGCAACCGGGAGATCCGTGGGGCGACGCACAATTGGCATAGCGTCGTCCGGGTTAGGGAGGGTTTGGCCGGTAGGGATATCCTTGTCTCAGTATGTAAAAATGTAATAAAAATGTATGCACTCTACTGTAAGTCRCTCTGGATAAGAGCGTCTGCTAAATGACTAAAATGTAAATGTAAATCCCTGCCATAGACTCACTGTCATGTCACAGAAACCAAACACAACACTAACAGCCATACATTACAATACAAACTACAGTTCTGTCATAAACCATTTCCAATTTACATGGACACTGACACTGAATCAGACATATGCTATAGAAATKATTAGTATTATAGGCATAGGTAGACACTAACAGGAAATAATCAGTAACAGACAACCAACTCGCTATCACTGATCACTGGTATACAGGTGTTGTTGCCTGGCTACCCAGCCACATCATTCCTACCAGCTGATGTTTCTTCTCCAAAATAAATCTGGATTTGCCTCCCTCCCTGACGATGTCTAGAATGGAAACACATTTTGACTGTTCTGATTGGTCCCAGAAACCTCCTCTCTCTCCTGTATTCCTTYCTAGARCGCTCAGATCTCACCACCAGGCGTTTCAATCTCCTCCTCTCTCTCCTCTATTCCTTCCTAGAGCGCTCAGATCTCACCACCAGGCGTTTCAAYCTCCTCCTCTCTCTCCTYTATTCCTTTCTAGARCGCTCAGATCTCACCACCASRCGTTTCAAYCTCCTCCTCTCTCTCCTCTATTCCTTCCTAGARCGCTCAGACRGGCTGTCAGTGAAATATGTTTAGTTGTGAAAACATGTTACTATCGATGTTCCCAAACAGAATTCACTTGGTTTTCCAAGTTAAGCACTTGGTAGCTGCAGGAACAAGGWTCTAGAGCCCTTGGCATACAGAKTTTGGGTGGAATATCACCTGTCGCGCAGGGAGAACATGCTCCTCAAACAGTGGTTGATGCGTGGACCTAAACAAGTGTTCTTATATGTATTTATCAGCTGCTCATATTAAGCACATGGGCCTGCACAGGCCAGAGCCTGCCTACATGATGACGTTATCAGCTTTGATACACTGATTGGTCAGATTTGTTCGAGATTWTCCAATCGCCGATGAATTTGTTTCTGTACCAACGCCCCTCATTTTTTTAAAGTCACACAAACAACTCCTAGGATGTCAGTTTCAGACTGAACGTACGTAGCGATTGATAGAGCAGAGGAATTMAAATAAAGGTGAGTCGTCAGGCAACAGGTGTAGCTCATCAGTCTCACAATCATATTACACAGTCCATGGACCACAACGTCACCTTTTCCACGTTTACTATCAGAACCCATGCAGGTGCAGTCTTGGAACTGCATCTGTAGTCAATAATATAACCAACCACCCACAGAGGTACAATAGGCTACACTACATGATGTACGTATATATAATCACATTCTATGTCGTGGACCGCCCCTTTGGAATTATGCGTGCTTGCGATTCCCAAATCAAGGATGTGCATACGGAAGTAACCCCACCATGTTATACTATGAGGACAGCTCCTCTGTTGTTGAGTGAGCTAGTTGTGCTTCTAGTGTATCTAGTCAATCAATAACTGTGAGGCATAACTGATCAATTATCTTAAAAGGGTCCATTTATGGTTCAGTGTAAAGGGGCTAATTAAGCGTCCWAAAGAGCCTAAAACCCACATTAAAGGATCCACTTAGCTGTGGGTGAAAGACAGATAGTATAGGAGGAATGGGAATACAGAGAAGGCCTRACCCAGGGATGGGCAACTGGCRGCCKCCCCCMTTTTGTAGGGACCAACTTCCCAAAACGCAAAAAAACTATAATAAATATGTCAAAACTGCAAACATTTGTGTGGAATTGCATGACATTAGGTGTAAAACTGTTAAACAAATGATCAGCCCCATGGCAAAATGAGTAGAATTGCATGACATTAGGTGTAAAACTGTTAAACAAATGATCAGCCCCATGGCAAAATGAGTAGAATTGCATGAAATGAGTTATAGAATTGCAAAATGTTCTTTCCGCCCCATGGCAAAATGTTTAGAATTGCAGCAAACTTGCTTTCAACTGCAACATTAAAAATACTCTGTCTCTCTCTCTCTCTCTCTGTCTGTCTCTCTCTTTCTCTCTCTCTTTCTCTTCTCCTCCATCCCTTTTTGAAAACATCCATGCAGATTTTCTTGATTCACTTTGAATTCACAGGATTTTAAATAATTAACTATTCAAAGAAATAAACGATTTGCTCTTTGGCCCAGTCCATAACTAGCAGCAAAGCAGGGAAGCTCCTACAATRGCATGCATTGCATTCAAGGCAGAAGGGACCACTCCATGTATGAAATAGACACGACCACTTTTCCAATCAGCACCAGAATACACAAAGTCCAATTAACTGTCAACAGACCATCATGGGCCTCATTTATCAAACCCACTGGACAAAAACTGGTTGAAAATCAAACATTTCCCAAGTCATTTCGAGGCCAAGAACCTATGTAATGACGTTGAATCAACGTGGGAAACTAATTCGATTTGCAAAAAGTCATCACTGTAAGAGCTTTTCGTGTCTTTTTCAACCAACTTTTAATAACCTACAGTGCCTTGCAAAAGTATTCATCTCAAATCAAATCAAATTTTATTGGTCACATACACATGGTTAGCAGATGTTAATGCGAGTGTAGCGAAATGCTTGTGCTTCTAGTTCCGACCGTGCAGTAATATCTAACAAGTAATCTAACAATTTCACAACAACTACCTTATACACACAAGTGTAAAGGAATGAATAAGAATATGTACATAAAAATATATATGGATGAGCGATGGCCGAACGGCATAGGCAAGATGCAGTAGATGGTATAGAGTACAGTATATACATATGAGATGAGTAGTGTAGGGTATGTAAACATTAAAGAAAAAAATAGCAAACACGTTGGTGTTTGCTAAAGGCATGTGGAGACTCCTCAAAACATATGGGAGAAGTACTCTGGTCAGATGAGACTAAAATGTAGTTTTTTGCCCATCAAGGAAAACGCTATGTCTGCGCAAACCCAACACCTCTCATCACCCAGAGAACACCATCCCCACAGTGAAGCATGGTGGAGGCAGCATCATGCTGTGGGGTTGTTTTTCATCAGCAGGGACTGGGAAACTGGTCAGAATTGAAGGAATGATGGATGGCGCTAAATACAGAGAAATTCTTGAGGGAAACCTGTTTCAGTCTCCAGAGACTTGAGACTGGACAGAGGTTCACCTTCCAACAGGACAATGACCCTAAGCATACTGCTAAAGCAACACTCAAGTGGTTTAAGGGGAAACATTTAAATGTCTTGGAATGACCTAGTCAAAGCCCAGACCTCAATCCCATTGAGAATCTGTGGTATGACTTAAAGATTGCTGTACACCAGCAGAACCCARGAGCTGGAGCAGTTTTGCCTTGAAGAATGGGMAAAAATYCCAGTWGCTAGATGTGMCAAGCTTATAGAGACATACCTCAAGAAACTTGCARCTGTAATTGCTACAAAAGGTGGCTATACAAAGTATTGACTTTGGGCGGGGTGAATAGTTATGCACGCTCAAGTTCTTTGTTTTTTTGTCTAATTTCTTGTTTRTTTCACAATAATAAATATTTTGCATCTTCAAAGTGGTAGGCATGTTGTATAAATCAAATGATACCAACCCCCMAAAAATGTATTTTAGTTCCAAGGCAACAAAATAGGAAAAATGCCAAGGGGTGTGAATACTTTCGTAAGCCACTGTAAATCCAATGTCATGGTGAAATGTTTTGTTGRTTTCATGTTGAGTTCACATTACTTGACAACTCYYTCYGAGTGGTGCAGCGGTCTAAGSCACTCCATCGCAGTGCAAGATGCGTCACTGCAGTCCCTGGTTCAAATTCAGGCTGYATCTCATAGGGCAGCGCACAATTGGCCCAGTGTTGTCTGGGGTAGGCCGTCATTGTAAATAAGAATTTGTTCTTAACTGGCTTGTCTAGTTAAATAAAGGTTTTTAAAAAATGAACTCAACCAAATGTAAATCCAAACTAGATGTTGAACTGAAGGTGTGTTTGTACCAAAAAATTATCTGAACCTTCTATATTCCATTTTCTACTGTAAAGGTTGGTATTTATCAATTTTGAACTTGACGCGAAATTGTGTGTATCTCCRAGCACAGCTCAGACTATGCGTACGCACAACTTCTAGTGGTTGATCAATTTTATTACAAGAAAATATTGTTATTTGGGGGGGAAATGGAGGTGTTTGACGCATGTAATAATGGTCGACTTACAAAAGCAAAAMATTGGTAGCCTACAGTATTGCTCTGAGATAGAGGCACGACATCACAATTAATCTCAAAGACAGGAGATAATAATCATCAACAATAATCAAACATAATCATCTATTGATAWACAAAATATTGAACAACAATTCGTCTTTTGCATAGAATTGTGAGCTGTAGAATTTACATATACATTGTTTGAATAGACAATAAATCATGCAAAATAGCCCCATATCATCAAAGATCCACCACCATATTTGACCTTGGGTATGACGTACTTTTCTGCAGACACTTCTGTTTTTCAACGCCAAACTCACTACAGGTGTGCGTGGCCAAAGTGCTCTGTGTTCTTCATCTGACCGTAGAGCCGGTTCCAATCTAAGCGCCAATGCCGTTGATCAAACTCCAGGCGGTGCTATGGTCAGATTACATGAACATAGAGCTCTTTGGCCACACATGCCAGTGGTGGGTTTGGCGTTGTAAAACAGAAGCGTATGCAKAAAAGTACCTCATACCTACAGTAATATATGGTGGTGGATCTTTGATGAATATAGTGAAAATCTAATATTTTCCTGGAAGCATGGGAGAGGAGAGACTCCGTATCCAGGTAACTGAGTACTGTCAGAGTCCTCATAGGAAAGGAGAGACTCACCGTATCCAGGTAACTGAGTASTGTCAGAGTCCCATCCCAGTCAGCCTGTTCAAGTCCTCCGTTCTCTCCTTCTCCCTCTCCAGGATGGATGGATAGATAAAAATGTGATAGACCTGTGGAGAACTGTCTTTCGTCTCACTTTGTCCATTATCCGCTATCTTTCAGCAGTCCACTTATCCATTTAGAGAAAGACAGAAAGAGAGAGAGAGAGAGAGAAGAGTGAGCTACTCCATCCGATGCTGCGCATGTGGCAAAAATTACCCCACTGAGGTGCTGAAAGCCCGCACTAAAGAAAGAGGAGAGAGAAAGAGAGAGTGAAGATAAAGGAGTAGCGACTGTGAGGGATGGTGGCGACAAGAGAGAGAGAGTAGAGAGAGAGAGAGAGAGAGAGAGAGAGAGAGAGAGAGAGAAGCGAGAAGAGAGAGAGAGAGAGAGAAGAGAGAGAGAAGAGAGAGAGAGAGAACGAGAGAAGAGGAGAAGAGAGGAGAAGAGAAGGGAGGGATAAAGTAGTAGAAGACTTTAGGGATGGTGGAGCGAACAGAGAGAGAGGAAAACAGAGAAGAGAGAGAGAGAGAGGAGAGGAGCTAGAGAGAGAGAGAGAGAGAGAGAGGAGAGAGAGAGAGAGATTGAAATGTAGAGACTTTAGGATGGTGAGAGAAGGAGAGAGAGAGAGAGAGAGAGAGAGGAGAGAGAGAGAGAGAGAGAGAGAGAGAGAGAGAGAGAGAAGAGAGAGAGTGAGAAGATCGCGTGGAGTGGTGCAAGCCTCGAGATCCTCAGAGGAGAGAGAGAGAAGAAAGAGAGAGCAGAGAGGGTAGAGAGCAGCAACAGCAACACTGAGAAATTGTAAGTGCATGGATAAGTGGACTGCTGAAAGATCGCGGATAATGGACAAAGTGCGACGA
>NC_036840.1:34257165-34260590 GCF_002910315.2 Salvelinus sp. IW2-2015
CCCTGTGTGTTTGTCTTTTTTGCTGCAAGGTTGATTCCTTCCCAAGCATTCAGGTGGACCAGAAGGAGATGGTGATGGGGGAGCCTACCACTACTGTATCGCTTAGACTCAGATCCCCGCTCCTCTCTCTCTCTCTCTCTCTCTGTCTTTCTCTCTCTGTACTCTGCACCCCTCTGTTCTCTTTACCCTAGACTCTATTCTCTGTGTGTATGTGGGAAAAATTATTGTGTCCCTATGCCTTATACAGTTCACTCTCCCCAACCCAAGTAACTCACAGAAGATAGGCTACATTTCGTACATCAACAAGATGTCTTGAATGTCCATTTTTGCAATTTAGGCCTATTGCTTTCTTAATGCTTCAGTAAATAGGTCACACTGTAGAAGGCTCCTATGGCGAAACATGCTTCTCCAGATACTTAAAAATACTTTACCCCCTTTTTCTCCCCAATTTCATGGTATCCAATTGTTAGTAGTTACTGTCTTGTCACTACAACTCCCGTACGGGCTCRGGAGAGACAGGAGAGCCATGTGTCCTCCGAAACACAACCCAACGAAGCCAAGCCACACTGCTTCTTAACACAGCATGCATCCAACCTGGAAGCCAGCCACACCAATGTGTCGGAGGAAACACTGTACACCTAGTGACCTGGTCAGCGTGGACTGTGCCCGGCGCGCCACAGAAGTCACTAGTGCGCGATGAGACAAGGACATCCCTACCTCCCAAACCCGGACGAAACCAGGCCAATTGTGTGTTGGCCCATGGACCTCCCGGTCGCGGCCGGCTGCAACAGAGCCTGGGCTCGAACCCAGAGTCTCTGCTGGCACAGCTGGCACTGCATTGCCTTARACCACTGCGCCACCTGGGAGGCCTCTTCAGATACTTTTTTTATTTTTTTATTCAAGAAACAGGAAAATTAAGTAAAAACTTTAGACAACTTTTGGAGTGCAAAACACACATTTTCTACTTTAAACTAATGACAAAGTCTGTTCTACACACCAACCAATGACAACAATATTGAATTATCTCTTGTTTTGAACCTTCTCTACCACCTATAAACATTGCACCAGCCTCCCCGAGTGGCGCAGCGGTCTAAGGCACTGCAGTGCTTGATGTTACGTCAGTCKTTAGAAGAATGAGACCAAAGCGCAGCGTGGAAAGTGTTCGTGATTTTTAATACTGAACTCCGACAAWACAACAAAATACAAAAACCGAACGTAACGTTCTGCAGGGCTAGACAGCAACTATGCAAAAACAAGATCCCACAAACTAAGGTGGAAAACAGGCTGCCTAAGTATGATCCCCAATCAGAGACAACGACGAGAAGATCTGCTATATTAAAACTGTATACTGATGGAAGTGTTCCTGCTGTTGGGTGCTACAAAGTGGATAGACTAGAGTGGGCGGGGGGGGGGGGGGGTTGACCCATACCGAGAACCCAGAACTCCAACCCAAGAACATTTGAAATGCCAGTTAAAGTGAAATGTAACCAAAAATAAATAACATTTCAAAAGAGTAGACGTTCTTTGACACTTTCAAGGTGGTGTTAGCACACCTAGTGTGTGATGTGGATTCACAGGGAGAGGTGAGTCAGCACGGATAAAGGTTTTACTTTCAAACAAACGTCATGAACATGAAGGAACTTTGATAGTCAGTCAACCTTTCTTTCTTTTTTTTGCAAGTGACAAAATTGTCACCAAATAGACACATTTCCTCATCTCATCGCCATATTTGTTTTGTTTCTGCTCTTTTGCACACCGGTATCAATAAAATCAAATTGTATTTGTCACATACTTATGGTTGCAGATGTTAATGCGAGTGTAGCGAAATGCTTGTGCTTCTAGTTCCGACGTGCAGTAATATTTAACAAGTAATCTAACAATTTCACAACAACTACTTGATACACACAAGTGTAAAGGAATAATAAGAATATGTACATAAAAATATATGGATGAGCGATGGCCGAACAGAATAGGCAAGATGCAGTAGATGGTATAGAGTAAGAGTATATAAATATGAGATGCGTAATGTAGGGTATGTAAACATTATATAAAGTGGCATTGTTTAAAGTGGTTAGTGATACATTTATTACATCCAATTTTTGTATTATTAAAGTGGCTAAGATTTCAGTATGTTGGCAGCAGCCACTCAATGTTAGTATGGCTGTTTGAAAGTCTGATGGCTTGAGATAGAAGCTGTTTTTCAGTCTCTCGGTCCTGCTTTGATGCACCTGTACTGACCTCGCCTTCTGGATAATAGCGGGGTGAACAGGCAGTGGCTGGGTGGTTGTTGTCCTTGATGATCTTTTTGGCCTTCCTGTGACATCGGGTGGTGTAGGTGTCCTGGAGGGCAGGTAGTTTGCCCCGGTGATGCGTTGTGCAGACCTCACTACCTCTGGAGAGCCTTACGGTTGTGGGCGGAGCAGTTGCCGTACCAGGCGGTGATACAGCCCGACAGAATGCTCTCGATTGTGCATATGTAAAGGTTTGTGAGTGTTTTTGGTGACAAGCCGAATTTCTTCAGCCTCCTGCACATCCTCATCTGCACATATATCACTCCAGTGCAAATTGCTAAATTGTAATTACTCTCCACTATTGGCCTATTGATTGCCTTACCTCCTTACTTCATTTGCACACACTGTATACAGATGTTCAATTGTGATATTGACTGTATGTTTGTTTATTCCATGTGTACTCTGTATTGTTGTTTGTGTACACTGCTTTGTTTTATCTTGGCCAGGTCGCAGTTGTAAATGAGAACTTGTTCTCAACTGGCTACCTGGTTAAATAAGAGTGAAATTATTTTTTAAATATTTTTTAAATTCAGTAAAACAGAAGACACATCTCATTAGGAAACAGGCACATCAAATATGCAATCTACCTCTTTTTTTGTTTCATGCTAATTTAGAATCAAGAAGCACCGCATAGTTAGCCAGAATTATATTCTGTGGATGCAGTGGCTTCATTGGTAGTTACTGTACAGTCTTGTCCATCGCTGCAACTCCGTACTGACTCTGGAGAGGCGAAGGTCGAGAGCCATGCATCCTCCAAAACACAACCTGCAAGCGCACTGCTTCGTGACACGCTGCTAGCTTAACCCGAAAGCCAATCGCAACAATGTGTCGGAAGAAACACATCAAATGGTGACCGTGTATCGTGCATGCGCCCGGCTCCACAGGAGTTGCTAGAACGCGATGGACAAGGCATCCCGGCCGCCAAACCTCCCCTAATCCGGACGAACTGGCCAATTGTGCGTCACCTCATGGGTCTCCGGTCGTGGCGGCTGCGACAAGCAGCGGGATCGTATCCGGTCTGTACTGATGCTTCAAAGTGTCAGCCTGACTTAGAGAGCCTTTTTTTATGGGCAAATCTATGTTTCTATTTCTTTGTTGGCCTAGTATGGTTCCAATCAGAGGCATGCTGTGTAT
>NC_036840.1:34262193-34271122 GCF_002910315.2 Salvelinus sp. IW2-2015
CGAGCGGGCGGGGGGGGGGGGTTGACCCATACCGAGAACCCAGAACTCAACCCAAGAACATTTGAAATGCCAGTTAAAGTGAAATGTAACACCCCAAAATAAATAACATTTCAAAAGAGTAGACGTTCTTTGACACTTTCAAGGTGGTGTTAGCACACCTAGTGTGTGATGTGAGATTCACAGGGAGAGGTGAGTCAGCACGGATAAAGGTTTTATCTTTCAAACAGTCATGAACATGACAGGAACTTTGATAGTCAGTCAACCTTTCTTTCTTTTTTTTGCAAGTGACAAAATTGTCACCAAATAGACACATTTCCTCATCTCATCGCCATATTGTTTGTTTTCTGCTCTTTTGCACACCGGTATCAAATCAAATCAAATTGTATTTGTCACATACTTATGGTTAGCAGATGTTAATGCGAGTGTAGCGAAATGCTTGTGCTTCTAGTTCCGACCGTGCAGTAATATTTAACAAGTAATCTACAATTTCACAACAACTACCTTGATACACACAAGTGTAAAGGAATGAATAAGAATATGTACATAAAAATATATGGATGAGCGATGGCCGAACAGCATAGGCAAGATGCAGTAGATGGTATAGAGTACAGTATATAAATATGAGATGCGTAATGTAGGGTATGTAAACATTATATTAAAGTGGCATTGTTTAAAGTGGTTAGTGATACATTTATTACATCCAATTTTTATTATTAAAGTGGCTAAAGATTTCAGTATGTTGGCAGCAGCCACTCAATGTTAGTATGGCTGTTTGAAAGTCTGATGGCCTTGAGATAGAAGCTGTTTTTCAGTCTCTCGGTCCCGCTTTGATGCACCTGTACTGACCTCGCCTTCTGGATAATAGCGGGGTGAACAGGCAGTGGCTCGGGTGGTTGTTGTCCTTGATGATCTTTTTGGCCTTCCTGTGACATCGGGTGGTGTAGGTGTCCTGGAGGGCAGGTAGTTTGCCCCGGTGATGCGTTGTGCAGACCTCACTACCCTCTGGAGAGCCTTACGGTTGGGGCGGAGCAGTTGCCGTACCAGGCGGTGATACAGCCCGACAGAATGCTCTCGATTGTGCATATGTAAAGGTTGTGAGTGTTTTTGGTGACAAGCCGAATTTCTTCAGCCTCCTGCACATCCTCATCTGCACATAATATCCACTCTAGTCTATCCACTTTGTAGCACCCAACAGCAGGAACACTTCCATCAGTATACAGTTTTAAGTAGCAGTAGAGAGGGCGTTCAGAAACAACTCAGACACACACACACACACTCCAGGAATAAGGGCCTTCATCCGGTCCCATTCTGCCTTTCCCCAGACTGGGCTAAAGGCCTGACTCGATCCTCAGTGGCTGGTGACTCAGAGATAATACTGGAGCCCAGTGGACCAGCCAGGTGACACCAGGTGAGACGAAGAAACAAGATCAATACGAATTGAGCTGAAGTGGCCTGTCCAGAGAGGGGGAGAACCGCAGTGCGGTAAAGTAGTCCTCCTCACCAACCCACCCAGCAACATCCAATTAAAGTGCACGAGCACCAGAGCAGAAACGCTGAGTGACAAGATGGGAGTCCAGAATGCTAAGTTGAAGCTGTGTGTCATCGTTACGCCACCGTCGGAGTCAGGGTCTACTCTCTCGCTAATGATGCAGTCTCAGCGTGCCGCCACATTAGAGGAGCGGTCTCGCTCAGTTGGAAGCAGACCTTTCCTGGAGGATCATACCACCCACCCCCAGGTCTCGGCTATTTTCTACTCATGCATATTATATTTCAGTCCGGCGGAATCTTTACAGAGTATCGTTTGAGGTTCTGGACTCGACCGGCTTTGAAGTTTGGTTTAGACTTAAAAGTCGCCGTGGGAGTGATGTCATGTCTCAACCACTTAACCCTTAGATTCAAGTTAAAGGCCTTCCATTTTGTGTGTGATCGAAATGAATAGAGCAGCGGCTGCCATATCAAATCAAATCAAATGTTATTGGCCACATACACGTGATTAGCAGATGTTATTGCGGGTGTAGCGAAATGCTTGTGCTTCTAGCTCCGACAGTGCAGTAATATCTAACAAGTAAAATTGAACAAATTACACAACATATATCCAATACACACAAATCTAAGTAGGAATGAATTAAGACTATATACATATGGACAAGCGATGTCAGAGCGGAATGGACTAAATTACAGTAGAATAGTATAGAAAACAGTATATACATATGAGATGARTAATGCAAGATATGTAAGCATTATTAAGTGAATGAGATATCGTAGAATACCATATAAAACAGTATATACACATGAGATGAGTAATGCCAGATTGTCACGTTCCTGACCTTATTTCCCTTGCTTTGTATTTATTTAGTATGGTCAGGGCGTGAGTTGGGGTGGGTTGTCTATGTGTGTTTTCTATGTTGGGATTTTGTGTTCGGCCTGGTATGATTCTCAATCAGAGGCAGCTGTCAATCGTTGTCCCTGATTGAGAATCATACTTAGGCAGCCGGGGTTTCACGTTTACACCATTTGTAAGGCGCAGTGGTGCCGATGTTACGCCGGTGCCGAGGAGCACGCACTGGTGAGACCAGGATGCGTTTGGGCGGCTTTCATGGCGACCTGGCTCGGATGCCCACCTAGCCCGGCGCAGTGCGGCGAGGTGGAATAGCCCGCACTGGGCTAAGCACGCGTACTGGGGACACCGTGCGGCTCCACCGCATAACACGGGTGTCTGACCAGTACGACGCCGCTCGTGCACTGTCGCAACGGTAAGCACGGGAGTTGGTTCAGTCTCCTACCCGGACTTAGCCACACTCCGCGTGTGCCCCCCCAAGCACATTTTTTGGTGCTGACTCTCGGGCTTCCAACCGCGTCGCCGCGCTGCCTCTCATACCAGCGCTCTCTGCCTTGCGCTGCCTCAACTCTGCCTTGGACGGCGATATTCCCCTGGCTGAGCCCAGGGTCCCTTGCCGTCCAGGATCTCCTCCCAAGTCCATGAGTCCTGTGTCTTTTTCCGCTGCGTGCTGCTGTCGCTTTACCACTCTGCTTGGTCCTTTGTGGTGGGTGTTTCTGTAACGGCAGTCTGTATTTCGTCCTCCTCATCGGACGAGGAGAGGCGAGAAGCATCGGAGGACCATAGTTTGCAGAGTGGTAAGTTTCCATGATATTAATGTACACGAAACAATACACGATATAAACAACAAACGAACATACCGTAACAGTCCCGTGTGGCGAAACACTAACACAAGGAACAAAACCCACAAACCAAAGCGTGAAACCCCGCTGCCGTAAGTATGATTCTCAATCAGGGACAACGATTGACAGCTGCCTCTGATTGAGAATACATACCAGGCCGACACACAATCCCAACATAGAAAACACATAGCACAACCACCCCCAACTCACGCCCTGACCATACTAAATAAATACAAAGCAAGGGAAATAAGGTCAGGAACGTGACAATCTGGCATTACTCATCTCATGTGTATATACTGTTTTATATGGTATTCTACGATATCTCATTCACTGTAATAATGCTTACATATCTTGCATTATCATCTCATATGTATATACTGTTTTCTATACTTTCTACTGTATTTAGGTCCATTCCGCTCTGACATCGGCTTGTCCATATGTATATAGTCTTAATTCATTCCTACTTAGATTTGTGTGTATTGGATATATGTTGTGTAATTTGTTCAATTTTACTTGTTAGATATTACTGCACTGTCGGAGCTAGAAGCACAAGCATTTCGCTACACGCGCAATAACATCTGCTAATCACGTGTATGTGGCCAATAACATTTGATTTGATTTGATATGGCAGCCGCTGCTCTATTCCTTTCGATCCCACAACAAAATGAGAGGCCTTTAACTTGAATCTAAGGGTTAAGTGGTTTGAGACAGTGACATCACTCCCACGGCGACTTTTAAAGTCTATAACCAAACTTCAAAGCCGGTCGAGTCCAGAACCTCAAACGATACTCTGTAAGATTCCGCCGGACTGAAATATAATATGCATGAGTAGAAAATAGCCGAGACCTGGGGGTGGGTGGTATGATCCTCCAGGAAAGGTCTGCTTTCCAACTGAAGCGAGACCGCTCCTTCTAACTTGGCGGCACGCTGAGACTGCATCATTAGCGAGAGAGTAGACGCCTGACTCCGACGGTGTGCGTAACGATGACACACAGCTTCAAGCTAGCATTCTGGACTCCCATCTTTGTCACTCAGCGTTTCTGCTCTGGTGGCTCGTGCACTTTAATTGGATGTTGCTGGGTGGGTTGGTGAGGAGGACTACTTTACCGCACTGCGGTTCTCCCCTCTCTGGACAGGCCACTTCAGCTCAATTCGTATTGATCTTTGTTTTCTTTCGTCTCACCTGGTGTACCTGGCTGGTCCACTGGGCTCCAGTATTATCTTCTGAGTCACCAGCCACTGAGGATCGAGTCAGGCCTTTTAGCCCAGTCTGGGGAAAGGCAGAATGGGGACCGGGATGAAGGCCCTTATTCCTGGAGTGTGTGTGTGTGTGTCTGAGTTGTTTCTGAACGCCCTCTCTACTGCTACTTAAAACTGTATACTGATGGAAGTGTTCCTGCTGTTGGGTGCTACAAAAGTGGATAGACTAGAGTGGGCGGGGGGGGGGGGGTGTGGACCCTATCCGAGAACCCAGAACTCCAACCCAAGAACATTTGAAAATGCCAGTTAAAGTGAAGATGTAACACCCCAAAAAAATAACATTTCAAAAGAGTAGACGTTCTTTGACACTTTCAAGGTGGGTTGTGAGCACACCTAGTGTGTGATGTGGATTCACAGGGAGAGGTGAGTCAGCACGGATAAAGGTTTTATCTTTCAAACAACGTCATGAACATGACAGGAACTTTGATAGTCAGTCAACCTTTTCTTTCTTTTTTTTGCAAGTGACAAAATGTCACCAAATAGACACATTTCCTCAATCTCATCGCCATATTGTTTTTGTTTTGCTGCTCTTTTTGCACACCGGTATCAAATCAAATCAAATTGTATTTGTCACATACTTATGGTTAGCAGATGTTAATGCGAGTGTAGCGAAATGCTTGTGCTTCTAGTTCCGACCGTGCAGTAATATTTAACAAGTAATCTACAATTTTCACAACAACTACCTTGATACACACAAGTGTAAAGGAATGATAAGAATATGTACATAAAAATATATGGATGAGCGATGGCCGAACAGCATAGGCAAGATGCAGTAGATGGTATAGAGTAGTATATAAATATGAGATGCGTAATGTAGGGTATGTAAACATATCTTAAAAGTGGCATTGTTTAAAGTGGTTAGTGATACATTTATTACATCAATTTTTTATTATTAAAGTGGCTAAAGATTTCAGTATGTTGGCAGCAGCCACTCAATGTTAGTAATGGCTGTTTGAAAGTCTGATGGCCTTGAGATAGAAGCTGTTTTTCAGTCTCTCGGTCCCCGCTTTGATGCACCTGTACTGACCTCGCCTTCTGGATAATAGCGGGGTGAACAGGCAGTGGCTCGGGTGGTTGTTGTCCTTGATGATCTTTTTGGCCTTCCTGTGACATCGGGTGGTGTAGGTCCTGGAGGGCAGGTAGTTTGCCCCCGGTGATGCGTTGTGCAGACCGTCACTACCCTCTGGAGAGGCCTTACGGTTGTGGCGGAGCAGTTGCCGTACCAGGCGTGATTCAGCCCGACAGAATGCTCTCGATTGTGCATATGTAAAGGTTGGTGATGTTTTGGTGACAAAGCCGAATTTCTTCAGCCTCCTGCACATCCTCATCTGCACATATATCACTGCCAGATGCAAATTGCTAAATTGTAAAATTACTTCCCATATTGGCCTATTGATTGCCACCTCCTTACTTATTTGAGGCCACACTGTATACGAGATGTTCAATTGTGATAGTTGACTTTATGTTTGTTTAATTCCATGTGTAACTTCTGTATTGTTGTTTGTGTCACTGCTTTGTTTTATCTTGGCCAGGTCGCAGTTGTAAATGAGAACTTGGTTCTCAACTGGGGCGCTACGCTGTTAAATAAAAGTGAAATTATTTTTAAAATTAGTTTTTTAAATTCAGTAAAACAGAAAGACACATCTCATTAGGACACAAGGCACATCAAATATGCATCTACCCTCTTTTTGGTTTCATTGCTAATTTAGAATCAAAGCACACCCGCTAGTTAAGCCAGAACTTATATTCTGTGGATGCAGTGGGCTTTCCATTTGTAGTTATCTGTACAGTCTTGTCCCATCGCTTGCAAACTCCGTAATGACTTGGAGAGGCGAAGGTCGAGAGCCATGCATCCTCCAAAACACAACCTGCAAGCGGCGCACTGCTTCGTGATCACGCCTGGCTAGCTTAACCCGAAAGCCAATGCGCAACACTGTGTCGGAAGGAAACACCATACAACTGGTGAACCGTGTATCGTGCCATGCGCGCCGTGCCCTCCACGGAGTTGCTAGAACGGCGATGGACAAGGACATCCCGGGCCGCGCCAAACCGCTGCCCGCTAATTCCGGACGACACTGGGCCAAATCTGTGCGTCCCCTGGCATGGGGTCCTCCGCGGTCGTCGGCCGGCTGCGACCAGACAGCTCGGGATCGTATCCGGATCTGTACTCGATGGCCTAAGTGTCAGCGCCCTGACTTAGAGAGCCTTTTTTATGGGCAATCTATGTTTATTTCTTTGTTGGCCTAGTATTGGTTGCCAATCAGAGGCCAGCTGTGTATGCGTTGTCGTCTGATTGGGGATCATACTTAGGCAGCCCTTTTTCCCGCACCTTAGATCTGTGGGATCTTGTTTTTGGCATTAGTTGCTGTTAAGCCCTGGCAGAACGTGTACGGTTTCGGTTTTGTATTTTGGTTGTTATTGTCGGGAGTTTCAGTATTTAAAATCACGAACACTTTCCTACGCTGCGGCTTCATGGTCTCATTCTTCTAAGACTGAGTAACATCAAGCACTGCAGTGCTTAGATCGCGTGGGCGGCCACTGGCGGGGAGGCTGGTGGCATGTCGTTACTAGGTGGTAGACAGAAGCGGTTCAAACAAGAGATAATTCAATTTGTTGTTCATGTGGTTGGTGTGTAAGAACAGACCTTTGTCATTACGTTTAAAGTAGAAAATGGTGTGTTTTGCATCCGAAAAGTTTTGTCCTAAAGTTTTACTTAATTTTTCGTGTTTCTTGAATAAAAAATAAAAGAAGTATCTGAAGAGGCCTCCCAGGTGGCGGCAGTGGTGTTTAAAGGCAATGCGCAGTGCCAGCTGTGCAGCAGAGACTCTGGGTTGCGAGCCCAGGCTCTGTTGGCAGCCGGCGCGCGCCCGGGAGGTCCATGGGGCCAACACAAGATTGGCCTGTTTCGTTCCGGGTTTGGGAGGTAGGGATGTCTTGTCTCATCGGCGCACTAGTGACTTTCTGTGGCGCGCCGGGCACAGTCACGCTGACCAGGTCACTAGGTGTCAGTGTTTCCTCGCGACCACATTGGTGTGGCTGGCTTCCAGGTTGGTGCATGCTGTGTTAAGAAGAGTGTGGCTTGGCTTCGTATGGGTGTGTTTTCTCGGAGGACACAATGGCTCTTGTCTCTCCCGAGCCCGTACGGGAAGTTGTAGTGACAAGACAGTAACTACTACAATTGGATAGCATGAAATGGGGGAGAAAAAGGGGGTAAAGTCATTGTTTAAGTATCTGGAGAAGCATGTTTCGCCATAAGGGAGCCTTCTACAGTGTGACCTATTTACTGGAAGGCATTAGAAAGCAATAGGCTAATTGCGAAAAATAGGACATTCCCACGACATCTTGTTGATGTAGCGAAATGTTAGCCTATCTTCCTGTGGAGTTACTTGGTTGGGGAGAGTGAACTGTATAAGGCATAGGGACACAATAATTCTTTTTCCGCCACATACACACAGAGATAGAGTCTAAGGGTTAAAGAGGAACAGAGGGGTGCAGAGTACAGAGAGAGAAGACAGAGAGAGAGAGAGAGAGAAGAGAGAGAGAGCGGATGAGAGAGAAGAGAGAGGAGAGAGAAGGAGAGAGGGAGGCGGGGACTGACAGTCTAAGCGATACAGTAGTGGTAGGCTCCCGCCATCACCATCTCCTTCGCTGTCCAGCGCTGAATGCTTGGGAAGGAAATCATTTCTTGCAGGCAAAAAGAAGACAAACACACAGGTTAGAGAAAGACAGAAAGAGAGAGAGAGAGAGAGAAGAGTGAGCTACTCCATCCGATGCTGCGCATGTGGCAAAAATTACCCCACTGAGGTGCTGAAAGCCCGCACTAAAGAAAGAGGAGAGAGAAAGAGAGAGTGAAGATAAAGGAGTAGCGACTGTGAGGGATGGTGGCGACAAGAGAGAGAGAGTAGAGAGAGAGAGAGAGAGAGAGAGAGAGAGAGAGAGAGAGAAGCGAGAAGAGAGAGAGAGAGAGAGAAGAGAGAGAGAAGAGAGAGAGAGAGAGGAGAGAGAAGAGAGAGAAGAGAGGGAGAGAGAGAGAGAGACGAGAGAGAGAGAGAGAGAGATAAAGGAGTAGAGACTTGAGGGATGGTGGAGCGAACAGAGAGAGAGTGAGAGAAGAGAAGAGCGAGAGAGAGAGAGAGAGAGAGAGGAGAGAGAGAGAGCTGAGAGAGTAGAGAGAGAGAGAGAGAGGAGAGAGAGAGAGAGATTGAAATGTAAGAGACTTTAGGGATGGTGAGAGACAGGAGAGAGAGAGAGAGAGAGAGAGAGGAGAGAGAGAGAGAGAGAGAGAGAGAGAGAGAGAGAGAGAAGAGAGAGGTGCAGAAGATCGCGTGGAGTGGTGCAAGCCTCGAGATCCTCAGAGGAGAGAGAGAGAAGAAAGAGAGAGCAGACGAGTGGTAGAGAGCAGCAACAGCAAGCACTGAGGAAATTGTAAGTGCCATGGATAAGTGGAACCGTGGCTGAAAGTCGCGGATAATGGGACAAAGTGCGACGA
>NC_036840.1:34271147-34273034 GCF_002910315.2 Salvelinus sp. IW2-2015
TTTAATGTACACGAACACAATACACGATATAAAAACAACAAACGAACATACCGTAACAGATCCCGTGTGGCGAAACACTAACACAGGAACAAACACCCACAAACCATGGTGTCCCCGGTTCGCCAGCATAGCCCAGTGCGGGCTATTCCACCTCGCCGCACTGGCAGGGCTACGGGGAACATTCAACCGGGTAAGGTTGGGCAGGCTCGGTGCTCAAGAGCTGTTGTACTCCTTCACGGTCCRGTATATCCGGTGCCACCTCCACGTACCAGTCCTCCGGTGGCAGCCCCCCGCACCAGGCTGTCTCTTCGGGTTCTCTCTACAGTTGCTCCCGCCTGTCCAGCGCTGCCAGAGCCTTCCTCTTCTCCAGCGCAGCCAGAGTCTCTCATCTGCCCAGAGCTGTCTGAGCTCTGAGCTGCCTGCCTGCCCAGCGCCGTCTGAGCTGCCTGCCTGCCCAGAGCCGTTAGAGCCGCCCGTCTGTCCCGAGCCATTAGAGCCATCCGTCAGTCAGGAGCCGCTAGAGCCGTCCGTCAGTCAGGAGCTGCCAGAGCCGCCAGCCAGCCAGGAGCTGCCAGAGCCAACCAGCCAGGAGCTGCCAGAGCCAGCCAGCCAGGAGCTGCCAGAGCCAGCCAGCCAGGAGCTGCCAGAGCCAGCCAGCCAGGAGCAGCCAGAGCCAGTCAGCCAGGAGCTGCCAGAGCCAGCCAGCAAGGACCTGCCAGAGCTGTCAGCCAGCCAGGACCTGCCAGAGCTGCCTGTCAAGCCGGCGATGCCGGAATTGCCTTTTACTCCGGCGCTGCCGGAGTCGTCTTTCACTCCGGTGCTGCCGGAGTATCTTGTCCATTCGGGACCCATGGCTAGGGTTCCCAGGCCAAGGTCGGCGGCGAGGATTGCCGCTCATAAGAGGCCACGGGGGCGATTAAGGAGGCGGACAAAAACATTGTTGAAGTGGGGTACACGTCCCGCGCCAGAGCCGCCACCGCGGACAGACGCCCACCCAGACCCTCCCCTAGAGTTTTAGGTGGTGCACCCGGAGTTCGCACCTTGAGGGGGGGTTCTGTCACGTTCCTGACCTTATTTCCCTTGTTTTGTATTTATGTGTGTTTTCTATGTTGGGAATTTGTGTTCGGCCTGGTATGATTCTCAATCCATGTGGACTAACAGAAATTGAATAATGTGTCCCTGAACAAAGGGGGGAGGGTCAAATAACAAAAAAAAAACAGTCAGTATCTGGTGTGGCCACCAGCTGCATTAAGTACTGCAGTGCATCTCCTCCTCATGGACTGCACAAGATTTGGCAGTTCTTGCTTTGAGATGTTACCCTACTCTCTCCACCAAGGCACCTGCAAGTTCCCGGACATTTCTGGGGGGAATTGCGGATTGAGATCCGGGCTCTTCGCTAGCCATAGCAGAACACTGACATTCCTGCCTTGCAGGAAATCACGCACAGAACAAGCAGTATGGCTGGGCTTGTCATGCTGGAGGGTCATGTGGATGAGCCTGCAGGAAGGGTACCACATGAGGGAGGAGGATGTCTTCCCTGTAACGCACAGCGTTGAGATTGCTTGCAATGACAACAAGCTCAGTCCGATGATGCTGTGACACACCGCCCCAGACCTCCAAATCGATCCCGCTCCAGAGTACAGGCCTAGGTGTAAACGCTCATTCCTTTGACAATAAACGCGAATTTTCGACTCATACATATAACCGACTGGACGCGTATCCGACCATCACCCCTGGTGAGACAAAACCACGACTCGTAGTGCGAGAGCGCTTTTTGCCAGTCTTGTCTGGTCTCATTACGACGAGTGAGAGCGTGTCTTGACGCCGCCACCTCAACGATGCGACGTTTTGCCGGTATGTCTGATGAGGCCGCTCTCTTCCTCTGGA
>NC_036840.1:34278871-34282867 GCF_002910315.2 Salvelinus sp. IW2-2015
TCTGTGGAACTTGTTCAGTTTATGTCTCAGTTGTTGAATCTTGTTATGTTCATACAAATACACATGTTAAGTAAATAAACACAGTTGACAGTGAGAGGATGTTTCTTTTTTTGCTGAGTTTATATATTAGATGAATAATGCAAGATATGTAAACAATATTAAGTGACTAAGATACCGTAGAATAGTATAGAATACAGTATATACATATGAGATGAGTAATGCCAGATATGTATGTAAACATTGTTAAAGTGACYAGTGTTCCATTCCTTAAACTCCAGCTCCAGAATTTGGAGATTTACTCACTCCCACAACATCTTCTCAGACCACCTGAACCACCAGATAGCTAGGTCTCACTTGAAGCAGCAGCCAGGTCTCCTGATTTTTATCCATTCGTTTAGAAGTATATCTCTGCGAGGGTTTTGGAGATTAAATTCAAAGATTCGGGGGCTGTTTGGATGTGTATTTAGGTGGATTTGTAGCAAACAAAGCCTCTGAGACTCAGAATCTTGGTTTATCATCCCTCACGCTTGAGTTTTTCCTCTCTTCCCCTCAGAGATGACTCCCTTCCTAGTGCCTTTTCAAAACTGTAGAAACCTAATTGACCCTCTCTCTGTGTGTGTGGACCACCCCACYCCAGGCAGAAGATGATTCACGAAATGAGCAGTCCAAAATAGCTGCTGGGGCCAGCCATGGATGTGTACAGTACTCTGGGATGTATGTGTCTGAAGCAATGCCGGAACATTGGAACATTGGACCATTGGAAATGATGTTCAGATATTTGAAGTAGCATTTTGATGTTCAGAAATGTAAATCGTCTGTACAGTAATAAGTATTAACACTAATAACATATGAGTGAACCCACAGCGTTTCCAAACATCTATATCTTTTTTTAAATCTCACCATGACTTGATTGTCTTTTTACATATTGATGTGAAACTTCGAGACACTTGACATGTAACCTATTATCCAGGTCTATTTCTGTTTACCATAGGCTGCATGGATCCCAAATTGCAACCATTTCCCTACACAGTGCACTACTTTTTTATCAGAGCCCTATGTGTGTAAATATTGTTCCATAGTGTTCCATAGAGTTAAATAGTGTTCCATAGTGTACCATAGTGTTCCATAGTGTTAAATAGAGTATAGAAAAGAGTATAGAGCTGATTTTGGGAACATAGACTGTCCAGTATACTTTTGTCTCTATTTATACCATCACATAGACCTTGAGTTTGGTTTGCCCAGTAACAAGATTGGAGAGAGAGAGTGTGTGTGTGTGTGTGTGTAACGATTGTTCTCCTCCTCGTCTGAGGAGGAGMAGGGATCGGACCAAAACGCAGCTTTTGTGGAATACATARTGAGATTTTATTGAAACAAGACGAACACGAAACACACTTGATAAATTACAAAATRACAAACGACRTAGACCGACCTGAACATGAGAACTTACATATAACGAAGAACGCACGAACAGGAACAGACTAGACAAACGAAACAGTCCCGTGTGGTACAAACACTGACACGGAAGACAATCACCCACAAACAAACGTTGTGAACAGCCTACCTTAATATGGTTCTCAATCAGAGGAAACGTAAAACACCTGCCCCTGATTGAGAACCATATCAGGCTAATTAACAATGAACCTAAACATAGAAACACATAACATAGAGACGTGAGCTGGGTGGGCATTCTATGTTATGTGTTTCTATGTTTAGGTTCATTGTTAATTAGCCTGATATGTTCTCAATCAGGGGCAGGTGTTTTACGTTTCCTCTGATTGGAGAACCATATTAAGGTAGGCTGTTCACAACGTTTGTTTGTGGGTGATTGTCTTCCGTGTCAGTGTTTGTACCACACGGGACTGTTTCGTTGTCTAGTCTGTTCCTGTTCGTGCGTTCTTCGTTTATGTAAGTTCTCATGTTCAGGTCGGTCTAGTCGTTTGTATTTTGTAATTTATCAAGTGTGTTTCGTGTTCGTCTTGTTTCAATAAAATCTCATTATGTATTCCACAAAAGCTGCGTTTTGGTCGATCCCTGCTCCTCCTCAGAGAGGAGGAGAACAATCGTTACAAGAATCACCCACCAACCAAGGACCAAGCAGCGGTGGAGAAAGCAGCAGCAGCGCCACGAAGGAGGAATGGACATGGGAGACGTTTTGGACGGCAAGGGTTGCTACACATGGGAGGAGATCCTGGCTGGAAAAGATCGCCTCCCATGGGAACAGCTGGAGGCAGTTAGGAGAGCAGAGGCAACCGGAGAGAGGAACCGGCGTTATGAAGGTACGCGGCTAACACGGAAGCCTGTGAGTCAAGCCCAAACATTTTCCTGGGTGGGGGCTAAAGGGTAGTGTGGCGAAGTCAGGTAGGAGACCTGCGCCAACTTCCCGATCTTACCGTGGGTGGAGAGCGAGAGTACGGGCAGACACCGTGTTATGCGGTAAAGCGCACGTTGTCTCCTGTACGTGTGCTAGCCCGGTGCGGGTTATTCCACCTCCCCGACTAAGCAGGGCTAGATTTGAGCATTGAGCAGGTGCCATGAAGCCGGCTCAACGCGTCTGGTCTCCAGTGCGTCTCCTCTGGTGCCGGCATATATGGCACCAGCCTTACGCATGGTGTCCCCGGTTCGCCAACACAGCCCAGTGCGGGTTATTTCCACCTCCCCGCACTGATCGGGCTACGGGAGCATAACAACCAGTAAGGTGGCAGGCTCGGTGCTCAAGGGAGCCAGTACGCCCTGACGGTCGGTATATCGCCGCACCCTCCCGCCCCAGCCCAGTACCACCAGTGCCAACACCACGCACCAGGCTTCCAGTGTGTCTCCAGAGCCCTGTTCCTCCTCCACGCACTCGCCCTGTGGTGCGTGTCTCCAGCCCAGTACCACCAGTTCCGGCACCACGCACCAAGCCTCCTGTACGTCTCCAGAGTCCTGTGCGCCCTGTTGCTGCTCCCCGCACTAGCCTTAAGGTGCGTGTCCTTAGCCACGGTACCTCCAGTTCCGGCACCACGCACCAGGCCTACAGTGGCGCCTCAGCTGGCCAGAGTCTGCCGTCTGCCCAGCGGCGCCTGAACTGCCCGTCTGCCAAGTGCTGCCTGCGCTGCCCGTCTGTACTGAGCCTTCAAAGCCGCCCGTCTGTCCTGAGCCTTCAAAGCCGCCCGTCTGTCCTTGAGCCTTTCAAAGCCACCCGTCTGTCCTGAGCCTTCAGAGCCGCCCGTCTGTCCTGAGCCTTCAGAGCCGCCCGTACTGTCCTGAGCTTCAGAGCCGCCCGTCTGTCCTGAGCAGCCAGAGCCTCGTCCGCCAGCCATGAGCAGCCAGAGCCGTCCGCCAGCCTGGCACCAGAGCCGTCCGCCAGCCATGAGCAGCAAGCCGTCCGCAGCTGAGCAGCCAAGACCGTCCGCAGCCATGAGCAGCCAGAGCCGTCCGCCAGCCATAGCAGCCAGAGCCGTCAGCCAGCCATGAGCAGCCAGAGCCGTCAGCCAGCCATGAGCAGCCAGAGCCGTCAGCCAGCCATGACAGCAGACCGTACCAGCCATGACCAGCCAGAGCGTCAGCAAGCCATGACCAGCCAGAGCCGTTAGACCAGTCCGGAGCTGTTCTCAGTCCGGAGCTGTTCCAGTCCGGAGCTGTTTCTCAGTCCGGAGCTGCCCCTCAGTCGGAGCTGCCCCTCTCAGTTCCCTCAGTCCGGTGCTGCCCCTCAGTCTAGTGCTACCCCTCATCCCGGTGTTGCCCCTTAGTCCGGTGCTTTCCTTAATCCAGGTGGGTAATTTGGAGGGTGGCCATTGGGAGGAGGCTACGGAAGCGGGGATTGACTATGGTGGGGTGGGGACAACGTCCTGAGCCAGAGCGCCACCGTGGACAGATCCGCACCCAACCCTCCCCTATAGGTTCAGGTTTTGCGCTGGAGTCCGCACCTTGAGGGGGGGGGGGTACTGTCACGTTCCTGACCTTATTTCCTTTATTTTGTCTTTGTTTAGTATGGTCGGACGTGAGCTGGGTGGGCAT
>NC_036840.1:34282892-34303257 GCF_002910315.2 Salvelinus sp. IW2-2015
TCTGCGTCTAGAAAAGGACAAAACCTAGGAAGAAACCTAGAGAGAACCAGGCTATGAGGGGTGGCCAGTCCTCTGCTGGCTGTGCCGGGTGGAGATTATAACAGAACATGGCCAAGATGTTCAAATGTTCATAAATGGTCAAATAATAATAATCACAGTAGTTGTCGAGGGTGCAGCAAGTCAGCACCTGAGGAGTAAATGTCAGTTGGCTTTTCATAGCCGATCATTAAGAGTATCTCTACCGCTCCTGCGGTCTCTAGAGAGTAAAACAGCAGGTCTGACAGGTAGCACGTCCGGTGAACAGTAGGGTTCCATAGCCGCAGGGCAGAACAGTTGAAACTGAGCAGCAGCACGGCCAGGTGGACTGGGGACAGCAAGGAGTCATCATGCCAGGTCGTCCTGAGCCATGGTCCTAGGGCTCAGGTCCTCCGAGAGAGAGAAAGAGAGAAAGAGAGAATTAGAGAGAGCATACTTAAATTCACACAGGACACCGGATAAGACAGGAGAAGTACTCCAGATATAACAAACTGACCCTAGCCCCCCGACACATAAACTACTGCAGCATAAATACTGGAGGCTGAGACAGGAGGGGTCAGGAGACACTGTGGCCCCATCCGATGAAACCCCCTGACAGGGCCAAACAGAAGGATATAACCCCACCCACTTTGACAAAGCACAGCCCCCACACCACAAGAGGGATATCTTCAACCACCAACTTACCATCCTGAGACAAGGCGAGTTATAGCCCACAAGATCTCCGCCACGGCACAAACCCAAGGGGGGGCGCCAACCCAGACAGGAAGATCACGTCAGTGACTCAACCCTCTCAAGTGACGCACCCCTCCTAGGGACGGCATGAAAGAGCACCAGTAAGCCAGTGACTCAGCCCCTGTAATAGGGTTAGAGGCAGAGAATCCCAGTGGAGAGAGGGGAACTGGCCAGGCAGAGACAGCAAGGGCGGTTCGTTGCTCCAGGAGCCTTTCCGTTCACCTTCACACTCCTGGGCCAGACTACACTCAATCATATGACCTACTAACGAGATGAGTCTTCAGTAAAGACTTAAAGGTTGAGACCAAGTCTGCGTCTCTCACATGGGTAGGCAGACCATTCCATAAAAATTGAGATCTATAGGAGAAAGCCCTGGCTCCAGCTGTTTGCTTAGAAATTCTAGGGACAATTAGGAGGCCTGCGTCTTGTGACCGTAGCGTACGTGTAGGTATGTACGGCAGGACCAACTCGGAAAGATAGGTAGGAGCAAGCCCATGTAACGCTTTGTAGGTTAACAGTAAACCTTGAATTCAGCCCTTGCCTTAACAGGAAGCCAGTGTAGGGAGGCTAGCACTGGAGTAATATGATCACATTTTTTGGTTCTAGTCAGGATTCTAGCAGCCGTATTAGACTAACTGAAGTTTATTTAGTGCTTTATCCGGGTAGCCGGAAAGTAGAGCATTGTAGTAGTCTAACCTAAAAGTAACAAAAGCATGGATACATTTTTCTGCATCATTTTTGACAGAAAATGTCGATTTTTGCAATGTTACGTAGATGGAAAAAAGCTGTCCTTGAAACAGTCTTGATATGTTCGTCAAAAGAGAGATCAGGGTCCAGAGTAACGCCGAGGTCCTTCACAGTTTTATTTGAGACGACTTTACAACCATCAAGATTAACTGTCAGATTCAACAGAAGATCTCTTTGTTTCTTGGGACCTAGACAAGCATCTCTGTTTTGTCGAGTTTAAAAGTAGAAAGTTTGCAGCCATCCACTTCCTTATGTCTGAAACACAGGCTTCTAGCGAGGGCAATTTTGGGGCTTCACCATGTTTCATGTGAATGTACAGCTGTGTGTCATCCGCATAGCAGTGAAAGTTAACATTATGTTTCGAATGACATCCCCAAGAGGTAAAATATATAGTGAAAACAATAGTGGTCTAAAACGGACCTTGAGGAACACCGAAATGTACAGTTGATTTGTCTCTGGAAGGGCATCAAGGAATCTTTGTGTTGTCTGAGAATTATAGCACGACTTTTTGATGCTCCTTGGTTGGGGTCTGAGCAGATTATTTGTTGCGATTGCAAACGTAATAAAATGGTGGTCCGATAGTCCAGGATTATGAGGGAAAACATTAAGATCCACAACATCCACAACATAAACAAATGGCATTATCATTATTGTGATCATTATTCTTTTCCCAGTTATATGAAAATAGCACTGGAAGTCTGCAGCGGGATGTCCAGTGGGGTGTACACATACACAATGTGCAAAACAAGATATATTATTTTTGGGACAGTGGTTCATGCTGCTCATCATGCAGGTGTGAAGACAAGGAAAAAATAACATCAACAAAAAGAACAGTGTGTATGTAGCTGTGAATTATACAAACCATGTATACGCAAGGCACTAAGTAGGCTAGATAATAGCCATTCAGATGTCGCACAAGCGCGCCCCATGGTAATTACCTCCATAATACGTGAAGCAAGCAGTTGTCTCCTTTGCCTGAAGTGTTGTTCAATACTGTCAACACTGTCACACTGAGCACAGACGTCAGTTTAACATTGTTTTGATTTACATTTGGTTGAGTCCTCAACTAACTGAATTCAACATGAAATCAACGAAAAAAAGGTACATTATCATTGGACTTTTTTAGGTTAAAAGTAAAAAAAAAAAATGATCTTATGTTGATAACTTTTTCAAATCCGTTTCCACACTGATTCAACACCATCACATAGATTTTTTTTTTTTTAAATGTACAGAAAAAAACGTTGATTAAAACAGTTTTGCCCAGGTGTGTGTGGTGTGTGTGTGTGTGTTGTGTGTGTGTGTGTGTGTGTGTGTGTGTGTGTGTGTGTGTGTGTGTGTGTGGTGTGTTGTGTGGGGTGTGTGTGTGTGTGTGTGTGTGTGTGTGTGTGTGGCGCTTTTTTGGAACTAATATATACTTGGATTTAGATAACAATTGTTGTTCTTTTGTTGTGTACTGGCAATAAAAGGGTCTCTCACGCACGCACGCACGCACGCAGCACGCACACACTGTCACACACTGTCAGATGCCCACCCAGACCCTCCCCTATAGGTTCAGGTTTTGCGGCCGGAGTCCGCACCTTGAGGGGGGGTACTGTCACGTTCCTGACCTTATTTCCTTTATTTTGTCTTTGTTTAGTATGGTCAGGACGTGAGCTGGGTGGGCATTCTATGTTATGTGTTTCTATGTTTAGGTTCATTGTTAATTAGCCTGATATGGTTCTCAATCAGGGGCAGGTGTTTTTACGTTTCCTCTGATTGAGAACCATATTAAGGTAGGCTGTTCACACCGTTTGTTTGTGGGTGATTGTCTTCCGTGTCAGTGTTTGTACCACACGGGACTGTTTTCGTTGTCTAGTCTGTTCCTGTTCGTGCGTTCTTCTTATATGTAAGTTCTCATGTTCAGGTCGCGTCTATGTCGTTTGTCATTTTGTAATTTATCAAGTGTGTTTCGTGTTCGTCTTGTTTCAATAAAATCTCATATGTATTCCACAAAAGCTGCGTTTGGTTCGATCCCTGCTCCTCCTCAGAGAGGAGGAGAACAATCGTACAGAATCACCCACCAACCAAGGACCAAGCAGCGGTGGAGAAAGCAGCAGCAGCGCCACGAAGGAGGAATGGACATGGGGACGTTTTGGACGGCAAGGGTTGCTACACATGGGAGGAGATCCTGGCTGGAAAAGATCGCCTCCCATGGGAACAGCTGGAGGCAGTTAGGAGAGCAGAGGCAACCGGAGAGAGGAACCGGCGTTATGAAGGTACCGGCTAACACGGAAGCCTGTGAGTCAAGCCCAAAATTTTCCTGGGTGGGGGCTAAAGGGTAGTGTGGCGAAGTCAGGTAGGAGGCCTGCGCCAACTTCCCGATTCTTACCGTGGGTGGAGAGCGAGAGTACGGCAGACACCGTGTTATGCGTTAAAGCGCACGTTGTCTCCTGTACGTGTGCTAGCCCGGTGGGTTATTCCACCTCCCCCACTAGCAGGGCTAGATTTGAGCATTGACCAGGTGCCATGAAGCCGGCTCAACGCGTCTTGTCTCCAGTGCGTCTCCCGCTCTGTGCCGGCATATATATGGCACCAGCCTTACGCATGGTGTCCCCGGTTCGCCAACACCAGCCCAGTGCGGGTTATTTCCACCTCCCCGCACTGATCGGGCTACGGGAGGCATACAAACCAGTAAGGTGGCAGGCTCGGTGCTCAAGGGAGCCAGTACGCCCTGACGGTCGGTATATCGCCGGCGCCACCCTCCCCGCCCCAGCCCAGTACCACCAGTGCCAACACCACGCACCAGGCTTCCAGTGGTGTCTCCAGAGCCCTGTTCCTCCTCCACGCACTCGCCCTGTGGTGCGTGTCTCCAGCCCAGTACCACCAGTTCCGGCACCACGCACCAAGCCTCCTGTACGTCTCCAGAGTCCTGTGCGCCCTGTTGCTGCTCCCCGCACTAGCCTTAAGGTGCGTGTCCTTAGCCACGGTACCTCCAGTTCCGGCACCACGCACCAGGCCTACAGTGCGGGCCTCAGCTGGCCAGAGTCTGCCGTCTGCCCAGCGGCGCCTGAACTGCCCGTCTGCCAAGTGCTGCCTGCGCTGCCCGTCTGTACTGAGCCTTCAAAGCCGCCCGTCTGTCCTGAGCCTTCAAAGCCGCCCGTCTGTCCTTGAGCCTTTCAAAGCCACCCGTCTGTCCTGAGCCTTCAGAGCCGCCCGTCTGTCCTGAGCCTTCAGAGCCGCCGCTCCTACTCAGAGCCGCGTCCTGTCCTAGAGCCCCCGTCGTCCTGAGCAGCCAGAGCCGCCGCCAGCCATGAGCAGCCAGAGCCGTCCGCCAGCCATGGCAGCCAGAGCCGAGTCCGCCAGCCATGGAGCAGCCAGAGCCGATCCGCCAGCCATGAGCAGCCAGAGCCGTCCGCCAGCCATGAGCAGGCCAGAGCCGTCAGGCACATGAGCAGCCAGAGCCGTTCAGCAGCCATGAGCAGCCAGAGCCTGTCAGCCAGCCATTGAGCAGCCAGAGCCGTCAGCCACCATGACCAGCCAGAGCGTCAGCAAGCCATGACCAGCCAGAGCCGTTAGACAGTCCGAGCTGTCCTCAGTCCGGAGCTGTTCCTTCAGTCCGGAGCTGTTTCTCAGTCCGGAGCTGCCCCCTCAGTCGGAGCTGCCCTCATCCGGAGCTCCCCTCAGTCCGGTGCTGCCCCTCAGTCTAGTGCTACCCCTCATCCCGGTGTTGCCCCTTAGTCCGGTGCTGTCCCTTAATCCAGGTGGTGTAATTTGGAGGGTGGCCATTGGAGGAGGCTACGAAGCGGGGATTGACTATGGTGGGGTGGGGACAACGTCCTGAGCCAGAGCCGCCACCGTGGACAGATGCCCACCCAGACCCTCCCCTATAGGTTCAGGTTTTGCGGCGGAGTCCGCACCTTGAGGGGGGGTACTGTCCAGTTCCTGACCTTATTTCCTTTATTTGTCTTGTTTAGTATGGTCAGGACGTGACTGGTGGGCATTCTATGTTATGTGTTTCTATGTTTAGGTTCATTGTTAATTAGCCTGATATGGTTCTCAATCAGGGGCAGGTGTTTTACGTTTCCTCTGATTGAGAACCATATTAAGGTAGGCTGTTCACAACGTTTGTTTGTGGGTGATTGTCTTCCGTGTCAGTGTTTGTACCACACCGGGACTGTTTCGTTTGTCTAGTCTGTTCCTGTTCGTGCGTTCTTCGTTATATGTAAGTTCTCATGTTCAGGTCGGTCTATGTCGTTTGTTATTTTGTAATTTATCAAGTGTGTTTCGTGTTCGTCTTGTTTCAATAAAATCTCACTATGTATTCCACAAAAGCTGCGTTTTGGTCCGATCCCTTCTCCTCCTCAGACGAGGAGGAGAACAATCGTTACACACACACACACACACACTCTCTCTCTCCAATCTTGTTACTGGGCAAACCAAACTCAAGGTCTATGTGATGGTATAAATAGAGACAAAAGTATACTGGACAGTCTATGTTCCCAAAATCAGCTCTATACTCTTTTCTATACTCTATTTAACACTATGGAACACTATTAACTATGACACTATTAACTCTATGGAAACATGAACAATATTTACACACATAGGGCTCTGATAAAAAAGTAGTGCACTGTGTAGGGAATAGGTTGCATTTGGGATCCATGCAGCTATGGTAAACAGAATAGACCTGGATAATAGGTTACATGTCAAGTGTCTCGAAGTTTCACATCAATATGTAAAAAGACAATCAAGTCATGGTGAGATTTAAAAAAGATATAGATGTTTGGAAACGCTGTGGGTTCACTCATATGTTATTAGTGTTAATACTTATTACTGTACAGACGATTTACATTCTGAACATCAAAATGCTACTTCAAATATCTGAACATCATTTCCAATGGTCCAATGTTCCAATGTTCCGGCATGCTTCAGACACATACATCCCAGAGTACTGTACACATCCATGGCTGGCCCCAGCAGCTATTTTGGACTGCTCTTTCGTGAATCATCTTCTGCCTGAGTGGGGTGGTCCACACACACAGAGAGAGGGTCAATTAGGTTTCTACAGTTTTGAAAAGGCACTAGGAAGGGAGTCATCTCTGAGGGAAGAGAGGAAAAACTCAAGCGGAGGGATGATAAACCAAGATTCTGAGTCTCAGAGGCTTTGTTTGCTACAAATCCACCTAAATACACATCCAAAACAGCCCCCGAATCTTTGAATTTAATCTCCAAAACCCTCGCAGAGATATACTTCTAAACGAATGGATAAAAATCAGGAGACCTGGCTGCTGCTTCAAGTGAGACCTAGCTATCTGGTGGTTCAGGTGGTCTGAGAAGATGTTGTGGGAGTGAGTAAATCTCAAATTCTGGAGCTGGAGTTTTAAGGAATGGAACACTAGTCACTTTAACAATGTTACATACATATCTGGCATTACTCATCTCATATGTATATACTGTATTCTATACTATTCTACGGTATCTTAGTCACTTAATATTGTTTACATATTCTTGCATTATTCATCTAATATATAAACTCAGCAAAAAAGAAACACTCCTCTCACTGTCAAACTGTGCTTTATTTACTTTGTATAACAAACAAGATTCAACAACTGAGACATAAACTGAACAAGTTCCACAGACATGGTGACTAACAGAAATTGAATAATGTGTCCCTGAACAAAGGGGGGAGGGTCAAAATAAAAAAAAAACAGTCAGTATCGTGTGTGGCCACCAGCTGCATTAAGTACTGCAGTGCATCTCCTCCTCATGGACTGCACCAAGAATTTGGCAGTTCTTGCTTTGAGATGTTACCCTACTCTTCCACCAAGGCACCTGCAAGTTCCCGGACATTTCTGGGGGAATGCGGATTGAGATCCGGGGCTCTTCGCTAGCCATAGCAGAACACTGACATTCCTGCCTTGCAGGGAAATCACGCACAGAACAAGCAGTATGGCTGGTGGCTTGTTCATGCTGGAGGGTCATTTCAGTGATATGAGCCTGCAGGAAGGGTACCACATGAGGGAGAGAGGATGTCTTCCCTGTAACTGCACAGCGTTGAATTGCTTGCAATTGACAACAAGCTCAGTCCGATGATGCTGTGACACACCGCCCAGACCTCCAAATCGATTCCCGCTCCAGAGTACAGGCCTAGGTGTAACGCTCATTCCTTTGACAATAAACGCGAACCGACCATCACCCCTGTGTGAGACAAAACCACGACTCGTCAGTGAGAGCGGTTTTTTTGCCAGTCTTGTCTGGGTCCAACGACGGTGGGTTTGAGCCCATAGGCGACGTTGTTGCCGGTGATTCTGGTAGGACCTGCCTTACAACAGGTCTACAAGCCCTCAGTCAGCCCCTCTCCTATTGCGGACAGTCTGAGCACTGATGGAGGGATTGTGCGTTCCTGGTGTAACTCGGGCAGTTGTTGTTGCCAACCCTGTACCTGTCCCACAGGTGTGATGTTCGATGCTTACCCAATCGCTGGTGGCAAGTGTTATTAACACGTGGTCTGCCACTGTGAGGATGAATCAAGCTGTCCGTCCTGTCTCCCTGTAGCGCTGTCCTTAGGCGTCTCACAGTACAGACATGGCAATTTATTGCCCTGGCCACAGCCCTCATGCCTCCTTGCAGCATGCCTAAGGCACGTTTACACAGATGAGCAGGGACGCCTGGGCATCTTTCTTTTGGTGTTTTTCAGAGTCAGTAGAAAGGCTCTTTAGTGTCCATTTTTTCATAACTGTGACCTTAATTGCCTACCGTCTGTAAGCTCTTAGTGTTTCTTAACGACCGTTCCACAGGTGCATGTTCATTAATTGTTCATGGTTCATTGAACAAGCATGGGAAACAGTGTTTAACCTTATTACAAGAAGATCTCTGAATTATTTGTGATTTTTAACAATTCATCTTTGAAAGACAGGGGTCCTTGAAAAAGGGACTTTCTCTTTTTTTTTGTTGAAGTTTATTTATACTGTATTCCCTAACAATTCTACGGTATAGTTCGTCACTTAATGTTTAATATCCTGTTGTAACGGCAGTCTATTGTCGCTCTCATCGGACGTGAGGAGAGGACGAGAAGGGATCGGAGGACCATGTGAAGAAGTGTACGTTTTCCACTGATAGTTTAATGTACACGAAAACAACACGATATAAAAAACACAAACGAACACACCGGTAACAGTCCCGGTGTGCGCGAAACACTAACACAGGAACAAACACCCACAAACCAACGTGAACACCCGGCTGCTAAGTATGATTCTCAATCGAGGACAACGATTTGTACAGCTGCCTCGTGATTATGAGATCAACCCAGCGCCGAACACAAATTCCCACATTAGAAACACAACAAGACAACCACCCCAACTCTCAACCCCTGACCATACTAAACTAAATAAAACAAAGAGGAAGATAAAGGTGGTGAAAACCCCGTCAAGGGTGAACTCGGTGACTGACCAAAAGCTCTAGGAGGCGGCTCCGTGCGCGGCGAGGCGCTGCGCGCCCCCTCGAAAACCTGGGTCCGATGAGACGGGTGGCCGCCCTCCGAATCTGGCTTATCAGGGAGTCGAACCACAACGGTGTTCGGCGGCCTGGCGGGAACGTGTCCCCACGCTTTCAACAATGTTTTTGTCCCTCTTTAATCGCCCCGTGGCCTCTATGAGCGGCATCAATCCTCGCCGCCGACCTTGGCTGGGAACCCTAGCCATGGGTCCCGAATGGACAAGAATACTCCGGCAGCACGGATGTGAAATAGACACTCGGCAGCGCCGGAGTAAAAGGCAATCCGGCATCGCCGGCTTGAACAGGCACTCTGGCAGGTCCTGGCTTGGCTGAAGCTCCTGGCAGGTCTGTTGCTTGGCTGGCTTCTGGGCAGCTCCTGAGCTGACTGTCGGCTGTGCCTGCTGCTGGTCTGGGCGCCTCCTGGCTGGCTGGCTCTGGCAGCTCCTGGCTGGCTGGCTTGGCAGGCTCCGGCTGGACTGGGCGTCTGGCATGGCTCCTGGCTGGTTGGCTCTGGCAGCCTTTCCTTGGCTGAGCTGCGCGCTCTGGCAGCTCCTGATCTGTAACGGACGGCTCTAGCGGCAGTCACTGACTACGTGACGGCTCATTAAGGCTCGGGGCAGGTGACGGTGCGGGCTCTTAACGGTCTTCTGGGCAGGCGGCAGCTCCGACGCCGGCGCGCGCGGCCAGCAGGCAGCTCGGATCGAGCTCTGGGCCTGATTGAGAAGACTTCTGCTCCAGTTGAGAAGAGGAAGGCCGGGTGCAGCTGGCTGGACAGCAGGGAAAGCATACTGTTTCATATGAAGAATGAACTCCCGAAGATAGTGACAGCCTGTATGGATGCGGGTGGCTGCCCACCTTGAGTAGGAACTTGGTACAGGTGGAAAGACTGATCCGGTTGGCACCGGATATACCGGACCGTGAAGGAGCTACCGCTCTGAAGCACCGAGCCTGCCCAAAACCTTACCCGGATTGAAATTGTTCCCCGTAGCCCTGCCAAGTGCGGCGAGGTGGAAATAGCCGCACTGGGCTGATGCGTTGGCAATCCGGGGACACCATTTTGTAGCTGTGCCATGTACGCCGGTCCGAGGAGACGCACTGGAGGACCAGATTGCGTTTGGGCCGGCTTCATGCACCTGGCTCGATGCCCACCTAGCCCGGCCAGTGTTTTCCTAGCCACCGTGCTTCTACACCTGCATTGCTTGCTGTTTGGCGTTTTAGGCTGGGTTTCTGTACAGCACTTTGAGATATCAGCTGATGTACAAAGGGCTATATAAATACATTTGATTTGAAATTTGATTTGGTTTATCAGTTTTCATGCAAGCAATTGCTGACCAAAGTGCTATACAAATKAACACTGAAGAAAGCATGTGTCCAATTGCGGTTGAAAATGACTTCTTGTAGGTTTAGTTTGTACCCGTTCACTTTGAACTGTCGCTAACCCAGTACAGGAGAGACTTAGTTAGAAATGTCAGCAGTCCATTTCTCTTTGACTATGTCAATTTGAAGACAAACGCAAAAAGGCACTTAACTTTTCACAACACAGCTCTTTTCTTATTATGTCACTGACAGATATAAATGGTCTCATTACCACTCGATCTCAGCAGAGGAAGAATTAACTGAACGTTTTTACAGATTTCATGGTAGTGGAAAGTTTTACTCTGAATTTCATGCAAGCCCCTTTTGTCTAACTACTCAACAGTTTTTATCAAGTTACTTGAGTGCACAAATTATGTTTGATTTCGTGGTAGTGGAAAGCTATGTTCGGAATTCCATACAAGACCCTTTTGTACAGCAATTCTTCAACATTTATTCTTGAGAACTCAATTTACTTGAGTGCACAACTTCTGGTCTTTTTTTCTGCGGGCACTCCAAAGTTAGGAATGCACAAATCTGGTAGATTTTTTTTTTGTTGCCATCCAGAGTTCAAGGCCTTTCTAGCAATCAACTGAGCGCTCTGACTAGGTCATTGCGGGTCAAATTATGTTACACTTCTGCCACCAACGCACCCACCTAGAACAGCCATGACGGACACTAAGTCTGACCGCATAGATTCTGTGAAATATCAACTTTTCTCCAACACAGAGATGTGGACGGATGGACACCAAACATAACATCCTTGTGTGTGAGAGAAGTATGACAGACTATGTCTTTGAACTTGGTTGTGATCTAATGCAGAAAATAAAGCCTGATGAACTCTGTCCCTTTCAAGTCCATCATTGTTCCATTTTTGTAATCTCTTGAGGTATATTTGAAAAAGCTRGAGAGAAATTGCTCGGTTCAGACAACATGGTTGTTGATCTGCGTGGACAGAAAGCACTCTCCATCTCCTTGATCAAAATAAATGCTCCCTCTCTCTGCACTCCTTGACAAATGTTGCTTGTCGGTTGACAAGGTAATGAATGGTTGTAATGGGTCAGTCGATCCGATAAGGCATTTCAATTTAGATGTATTGTGAGCATATGTCATGAACCACAACTGATGTATTGTGAGCAAACCTGGGTTCAAATACATGTGTATTTGAGTATCTGGCATTTAAAATATGTTTTCTGTGTATTTGAATATTTTCAAATACACTGCCCAAAACAAGTACTTTTATTTGAGTATTGGAATGGTTATTTGTAAAAACAAAATACTCTACCGAATTGTATTCTACCAAATACTAATTTTAAATACCTAGATTAAAAGCAATGAATATGTAACTACTTTTCTTTTAAATAAAATATATCTACAGTTGAAGTCGGAAGTTTACATACACTTAGGTTGGTGTCATTAAAACTCRTWTTTAAACCACTCWACAMATTTCTTGTTAATAAACTATAGTTTTGGCAAGTCGGTTAGGACATCTACTTTCTGCATGACACAAGCAATTTTTCCAACAATTGTTTACAGACAGATTATTTMWCTTATAATTCACTGTATCACAATTCCAGTGGGTCATACACTAAGTTGACTGTGCCTTTAAACAGCTTGGAAAAATCCAGAAAATGATGTCATGGCTTTAGAAGTTTCTAACCTCCACAAGTCTGGTTCATCCTTGGGAGCAATTTCCAAATGCCTGAAGGTACCACGTTCATCTGTACAAACAATAGTACGCAAGTATAAACCCCATGGGTTCACGCAGCCGTCATACCGCTCAAGAAGGAGTCGCCTAGACTCTGTCTCCTAGAGATGAACGGACTTTGGTGCAAAAGTGCAAATCAATCCCAGAACAACAGCAAAGGACCTTGTGAAGATGCTGGAGGAAACAGGTACAAAAGTATCTATATCCACAGTAAAAAGAGTCCTATATCAACATAACCTGTAAGGCCGCTCAGCAAGGAAGAAGCCACTGCTCCAAAACCGCCATAAAAAAGCCAGACTACGGTTTGCAACTGCACATGGGGACAAAGATCATACTTTTTGGAGAAATGTCCTCTGGTCTGATGAAACAAAATATAACTATTTGGCCATAATGACCATCGTTATGTTTGGAGGAAAAAGGAGGAGGCTTGCAAGCTGAAGAACACCATCCCAACCGTGAAGCACGGGGGTGGCAGCATCATGTTGTGGGGCTGCTTTGCTGCAGGAGGGACTAGTGCACTTCACAAAATAGATGGGTTCATGAGGAAGGAAAATATGTGGATATATTGAGGCAACATCTCAAGACATCAGTCAGGAAGTTAAGCTTGGTCGCAAATGGGTCTTCCAAATGGACAATGCCCAAGCATACTTCTAAAGTTGTGGCAAAATGGCATTAAGGGCAACAAAGTCAAGGTATTGAGTGGCCATCACAAAGCTCTGACCTCAATCCCACAGAAAATTGTGGGCAGAACTGAAAAAGCGTGTGCGAGCAAGGAGGCCTACAAACCTGACTCAGTTACACCAGCTCTGTCAGGAGGAATGGGCCAAAATTCCCCAACTTATTGTGGGAAGCTTGTGAAAGGCTACCCGAAACATTTGACCCAAGTTAAACAATTTAAAGGCAATGTTACCAAATACTAATTTAGTGTATGTAAACTTATGACCATCTGGGAATGTGATGAAAGAAATAAAAGCTGAAATATATCCTTCTCTCTACATTTACATTTACATTTAAGTCATTTAGCAGACGCTCTTATCCAGAGCGACTTACAAGTTGGTGCATTCACCTTATGATGTTCCAGTGGAACAACCACTTTACAATAGTGCATCTAACTCTTTTAAGGGGGAGGGGGGGTTAGAAGGATTACTTTATCCTATCCTTGGTATTCCTTAAAGAGGTGGGGTTTCAGGTGTCTCCGGAAGGTGGTGATTGATTCCGCTGACCTGGCGTCGTGGGGGAGTTTGTTCCACCATTGGGGTGCCAGAGCAGCGAACAGTTTTGACTGGGCTGAGCGAGCGTACTTCCTCAGAGGTAGGAGGCGAGCAGGCCAGAGGTGGATGAACGCAGTGCCCTTGTTTGGGTGTAGGGCCTGATCAGAGCCTGAAGGTACGGAGTGCCGTTCCCCTCACAGCTCCGTAGGCAAGCACCATGGTCTTGTAGCGGATGCGAGCTTCAACTGGAAGCCAGTGGAGAGAGCGGAGGAGCGGGGTGACGTGAGAGAACTTGGGAAGGTTGAACACCAGACGGGCTGCGGTTCTGGATGAGTTGTAGGGGTTTAATCGCACAGGCAGGGAGCCCAGCCAACAGCGAGTTGCAGTAATCCAGACGGGAGATGACAAGTGCCTGGATTAGGACCTGCGCCGCTTCCTGTGTGAGGCAGGGTCGTACTCTGCGAATGTTGTAGAGCATGAACCTACAGGAACGGGTCACCGCCTTGATGTTGGTTGAGAACGACAGGTGTTGTCCAGGATCACGCCAAGGTTCTTAGCGCTCTGGGAGGAGGACACAATGGAGTTGTCAACCGTGATGGCAAGATCATGGAACGGGCAGTCCTTCCCCGGGAGAAGAGCAGCTCCGTCTTCTACTATTATTCTGACATTTCACATTCTTAAAATAAAGTGATGATCCTAACTGACCTAACACAGGGATTTTTTAACAAGGATTAAATGTCAGGAATTGTGAAAAACTGAGTTTAAATGTATTTGGCTAAGGTGTATGTAAACTTCCGACTTCAACTGTAAATACTTGGGGTCCAATGTCGCTAACACCATTSATTAGATGAGCAAAAATGTCTGTATAAAATAAATAATCCAAAATACTGAGCTATACATTTTTTTCGGGAAATTATATTATTACATATTATTATACTAATGCAATTGCTCAGAGAAAGATATTTTGTTTAACAATTAATAAAAAATATAAAAAAATCCTCTCTCCTTCGGCCCCACTAAACAGTAGAGGCATCAGACAAGGTTCTAACGACTGTTGACATGTAGTGGAAGCCTTAGGAAGTGCAACATTACCAATATCCCAATGTATCTTCAATAGGAGCTGAGTTGAAAATATACCAACCTCAGATTTCTCACTTCCTGGTTGGATTTTTTCTCAGGTTTTTGCCTGCCTGAGGAGTTCTGTTATACTCACAGACATCATTCAAACAGTTTTAGAAACGTCAGAGTGTTTTCTATCCTAATATATTAATAATATGTATATTCTCGCTTTTATGGCTTTGTAGCAGGCCGTTTACTCTGGGCATGCTTTTGATCCGGACGTGAAAAGACTGCCCCCTACCCCAAAGAAGTTTTAAGGAGAAGTTTATCTAAAGTTCCACGTATAACACTTGTATCTTTTATCAATGTTTGTGATGAGTATTTCTGTAAATTGATGTGGCTCTCTGCAAAATCACCAGATGTTTTGGAGGCAAAACATTACTGAACATAACGCGCCAATGTAAACTGAGATTTTTGGATATAAATATGAACTTTATCTAACAAAACATACATGTATTGTGTAACATGAAGTCCTATGAGTGTCATCTGATGAAGATCATCTCTATTTCTGCTTTTTGTGACTCCTCTCTTTGGCTGGAAAAATGGCTGTGTTTTTCTGTGACTAGGTACTGACCTAACATAATCAGATGGTTTGCTTTCGTCGTAAAGCCTTTTTGAAATCGGACACTGTGGTGGGATTAACAACAAGTTTATCTTTCAACTGGTGTAAAATACTTGTATGTTTGAGGAATTTTAATCATGAGATTTCTGTTGTTTGAATTTGGCGCCCTGCACTTTCACTGGCTGTTGTCATATCGATMCTGTTAACGGGATCTCAGCCGTAAGACGTTAACAAGGGCCCCAGGACCAGTGGAAGCAAAATAGCCCCATAACATCAAAGATCCACCACCCTATTTTACAGTAGGTATTCTCCGAGTCGGAATTCATGTCATATGAAGGAATTCCCCTCAACAACGCCCACAAATTGGGGAAAACAAAGATTGTTTCCCATTGACCACCATTGTAAAAAAGCAACTTCTTCATCGATTTTTTGCTATGCAGAAATAACAAAAAAGGCCTAAAGGCTGCAGTGTTGTTCAATGTACATGTAACTAGGTCGAAAATCCCGACCTACAGTTTGCAATGCTCCCCAGTAGGGAAATAGAATCTGTGAGAAGAGCCCTGTGGCTTCAGGCTATTCGGTGTGGGAGTGTGGGAGTGTGGGAAATGTGGGAAATGTGGGAACCCGGTGTCCAAGTGGGCTACGGGTCTGTGGAAAACATCAAATCAAATGTTATCAGTCACATGTTCCGAATACAACAGGTGTAGACCTTACAGTGAAATGCTTACTTACGAGACCCTAACCAACAATGCAGTTAAAAAAAATGTAAAAAATAAAAATATATGAATAAGAATAAGAAATAAAAGTAACAAGTAATTAAAGAGCAGCAGTAAAATAACAATAGCGAGACTATATACAGGGGGGTACCGGTACAGAGTCAATGTGCGGGGGCACCGGCTAGTCGAGGTAATTGAGGTAATATGTACATGTGGGTAGAGTTATTAAAGTGACTATGCATAGATGATAACAACAGAGAGTAGCAGCGGTGTAAAAGGGGGGGACAATGTAAATAGTATGGGTAGCCATTTGATTAGATGTTCAGGAGTCTTATGGCTTGGGGGCACTTACTTTGATAGAAACGCAGCCTGGTTTTGAACCTGGGTGTCTGTAGTGACATTTCTAGCATTGAGGTGTTGTGCCTTTGACCGCTGCGCCACTTGGGATTCATAAGGMCAGGGTAGCTTCAAAATACAGCACAAGCTAATACTTCTCTGATGCAATTAGCATTGTTTTACAGAGCTAATAGAAGAATGTCGCTAGCTACATAAGCACGATTGAATATAATGTCATAAAGGTTATGAAATGAATAACGTTGACTCACKTGTCCGTGGTTATTAGGAATATACACAAATATATTATGCTCCATACATTTTTTTTCTTTATTTAACTAGGCAAGTCAGTTAAGTAAGAACAAATTATTATTTTCAATGACTGCCTAGGAACAGGGGAAGAACAACAGATTTTTACCTTTTCAGCTCGGGGATTCGATCTTGCAACCTTATGGTTACTGTCCCAACGCTCTAACCACTTGGCTACCTGCCGCCCCATAGAGTAAGCTACAATAGAAACGACATACAGAAACAATTACAACGTAATAAGGCACTTACTTTGATAGAAACGCACACATTTCCAAAGTTATTATTAGTAACRAAAACAACAATGATTGCGATGGGAACATGTGTGTAGATCCTGTTCTCACAGGAGATGTGCAAATGTCTGCAGACTTGAACTGCACAAACAATTGGGAAGTGCTTGGGGAATCTTGTCTGKGTCAGAAATGTCCCAAAAATGTATTGTCCGCAAAAGTAAAAAGGACTATTTTTATGTGAATGAAAGAGGAGGCGGAACACACCKCAATTCAAACTGTTCTTAGAAAATAAAAACKTATTCGAAAATCATTTGAAATTGAAGTTGAAACAGCCTATAAGTAAAAACAGGCTAMGTTCCTTGGTTTGAGGGCAGCGCGGATTAAATGTACTGTTGCGTAACAATCACATTCTAACATCACGTGCATAAAAAAACTCACGCTGGGGCGACCGTTAGAGATGTTTGGAACTCACGCATGAAAGGGTTTTAAAGGTCTTACTCACATTGGCTGCGGAGAGAGKGATCACACAGTCTTCCGGAACAGCTGGTGCACTAATGCATGTTTCAGTGTTATTTGCCTCGAAGCGAGCATAGATGTAGTTTAGCTCGTCTGGTAGGCTCGTGTCACTGGGCAGATCTCAGCTGAGGCTTCCCTTTGTAGTCTGTAATGGTTTGCAAGCCATGCCACATCCGACGAGCATCAGAGCCGGTGTAGTACGATTCCAATCTTAGTCCTGTATTAGCTTTCCCTGTTTTGATGGTTCGTCGGAGGCATAGCGGGATTTCTTTATTAGCTTCCGGATCAGAGTCCGCTTCTTGAAAGCGGCACTCTCTAGGCTTTAGCTCAGTGCGGAGCCTTAGCTCATTTTATCACAGGTAAGACATTTAGCTCGTTTAGTATAGTCCGTTGTTAACTCCACTTTTACTTGTAGCTTTATAGTCCGTTTTGTTTGTGTTGTTGGTCTTGGCTAGCTTAATGTTCTGTTGGTAGCTGACACTAACGTTAAAGGGGCATTGAGGGAAGCCTACAATGTTAGATGTTTCTAAGCAGTGATAAACTTTGGGAGCAGGCAATGTTGTCTCTTTTCTCAAATGTAGTTTTGTAATTGACTGAAACAAGCAAGACAACAAAAAATTGCATTTGAAAAAGGTCAAGTTGTTGGTGTTGAGTCAATTGTGTAACCAAGGTAACCACGGTTGTATTCTCCCACGACTAGGGACTATGGGTTCTTTTCTGCATATGCATCAATGAATGGACTTGAAAAGGAGGAGAGATACGTGCCTCATCAGGCTTTACTTTTCTGTCATTAGAGCTACAAACCCAAGTCAAAGATACTAGCCTACTGTTAAACAAAATCTCTTTCTCTGAGCAATACTGTATTAGTATTAAAATAATTTCCCCATTGTTCTTAATCATACAATATAGCTCAGATTTTTGGAACATAATTTCATTTCATACAGTCCATTTTTCCCTTATCCTTTATCAAGCAGGCGTCAATCATTTCGGACACCACTGTATGTGAAAGTAATTTAGTTATTTTTACCAATAGCTACTTTACCCAGCTCTCATTGTAAATGTTATGCCCAGGATTGCTTCCCTCATCTCCTCGGATGGATTATCTCTTCAGATACTTGGAAATAGAGAAAGATGAGCTAACTGGGCGTCTTTTTGTTAGGCACTAACGTAGGAGTTGGACAAAGGACTATGAGGAAACTGCAATTGCGTTTTTGTAGGCGTCTTTTGGATAAATGGCCGGATTACGGTCTGTGGTAAACACAGCTTAAGAGATCTTGGCATGTGAATGGCGAGTGGTGTGTGTGTGTGTGTGGGCGTGTGTGTGTGTGTGTGCTGTGTGATGTGGATGTGTGTGTGTGTGTGTGTTGCCTGCTGTGTGTCTGACACCGTGCATGGCATGTGTGCTGGAGTTGAAGACTTCAGAAGGGAAGGGAAAGGAACAATGGCTGATGTGTGTGTAGCTGTGTCCGTACCGTCTGCATCCCTCCCTCTCCGCATCGCCGGAGTGATGCCCTCAATTAAGTGATGCCCTCGTTGCCGTGGCAACTACCAACCGATAAGAGAAGCATCATCCTTGGGTACAGTAAATATAGACATTTGTTCCAGCCAGGTCCTTTCCAGCCCCCCAACGATAACCTGRCCTAACTTGAAGATAGGCACGTCTAAATGCCATCTCCCGCATTCACCTTGGAGAACGTATTAAGGCTTTGCCAAGGGTTTTCAGATAAAGTTGAATCTGGCACCTGGGCATCTCTGTYTGTGTCAGGGGTTTGGAAGTCGTGCTATGGAAGAAAGCATTCACTAACCTGTAACCKTCAGGTATTTTTCATAATTATCAGTATCTGCTAAATGTTAGAGCATATTTATTATTACGTGTCAGCGGTGGCGGTGACCTTTTACATGTGACACAAAGAGCTTTGCATTACCTGGAGGAGTCATTGTGTTGCGTATATCACTGTATATTATTACTTTAGCTCACTTTTGTGTCACCTAGGTGAAACCTAGAATGACACAGCACAGTAAGGTACCAGACCTGGGTTCAAATACCATTCAGGGTATTTCAATTACTTTTAAAGACATTTAGATTTTKTTTCTATTTGAAAAGAAGTAGTTGAATATTGGAATGTATTTGGAAGTACACTTTCAAATACTTCCAATAGAAGTAGTTGATTCAGGCCACATTATTTGAAAATACACAGGAAATAAGTATTGATACATATGTATTTGAACACATGTCTGCAATGTACACTTATAATGGCTTGGGTTTATATAGTGCCTTCCTACCTACTGAGGTATTACTGAAAGCGCTTTACATAGTACAGATGTAGAATATTTTATATTGATTTAACTAGGCAAGTCAGTTAAGAACAAATTCTTATTTACAATGACAGCCTACAACGGCCAAAACAAGAATACGCAGGGTGTTACGTGTTATGTTCCCCAGTTTCTGTGTTGTAGTTTGTGTATTAAGTGTGTGTTTCAGGAGATGGCTTCCCAGAATTCTCCCCAAGCAGCCTGATTGGTCGCACTCCATGGTTAATTGAGCTGACCCTGCCCCCTCGTCAAGGACACAGCTGTCTCTCAATTACCCATTCCTTCTGAAGCTATATAAAAGCCAGCGTTCTGTTTCAGAAGGGAGATCATTGCTGGAAGGAGATTGCCAGGGATTTTGATTTGTGATAGAGAGAATTCAATTGAATTGCTGAGAGCATGTTGGTTGGTTTTTTTCAGGAGCAGAGGGTTATATAGTGTTGGTTGTTTCTCAGAAAGCGATTTGGTATGTTACTGTTAGTTTGTTGCATTATCAGGTAGAGCTTATTTGGATTGTCCTTGGTTTCTTAGTTTGAGTAAATTGTTTGATATTCTGTTTCATTTGTTCCAGGGGGAAGGGGAAGCACCTAGGGAAGTGTTAGGCAAGAGGCCGTGGGCATATGTTATATTCACTGTCTAGGCACACTAGTAAAGATCTGGGCGGACCACCCCCTGTATTTTGGTTAGTGCACCAGGTGGTGCTAAGTTAGGTAAGTAGTGGGTAGGCAGTTAGATAGAGGGAGCTTTGACATATTTACTTTCTTTGCCTTTGGTTCCGTCCAGCCCCCTCTTTCCCCATATTACCGTGTTGATGAATAAATTCCTTTAAACCGGTACCACTCTCTCTTGCCTTTGTCATCCTTACTCGCACCTACAGTCCCATACCTCTTTCACTTTCACGGAGATTGAGTTGTAGCAGGGTGTTGCGTTCCCTCTCATAGAGGCGTGCGTGAACACAGGCCACATTTCGGGCCACCCTTATGGACCATCTCCATCCTCTTCTTTTTTTT